>NC_061111.1:14298553-14317826 GCF_002878395.1 Capsicum annuum
AGAGAGTTTTTCTCTCCTCATTTTTTCATAATTGTGATTTTTCATTAGCACATGAATGAAAACATATTTGATTTAAACTTCAATCACAATATAATTGTAAAAAATGAAGATTATAAAAAAAAAACGAGAAAAATCGAAAGAACCGACTAAAATCTGGACCGAAAAAAATGATTTTATGTTGGTTTGATTTGGTTTATAGTTTTAATAAACCGACGTAATTGGTATGAGTTGATTTTAATAAGCTCCTAATGATGGTGTATTTTGGCATAAGACCTAACTTTTTGGACTTTGGGATGGTCTTAAAAGTGGTAAAATTAGGCAACAAGGTACTAAAATTAGAAGCAATGATTAACAGCTTAAGTATGTACGTATTAAATAGGCTTATTTAACTTGAGCAGAAGATTTTAATTTTATGGGCAGTTTATAAGGTAGTTGCGTTTAATTTCTTTGATAAGTAATTGACAACCTTAATAAATAACTACTAGATCTAATTATACGGATGCTATAAATAAATACTCTCTTTTATTCATTTTAGTTATTGTGTTCATTGACAATAAGAAGTTGATCGGGTGGTAAGCATCTTTAACTTTCAATATGGAGGATGTGACTTGTGAGTCCGAGTCAACAAGGGAGCAAAAGCGTAGAAACTCTTGGAGAGGATAAAAAAAAAAAATTATTGTACTTATTGTAATTCACAAATATTTGGTCTGAAATAATAATTAGTTTAGAAAATTAAGATATAACTGATTAATTTTTTTAACTTTTATTGAATAAATATATAGAGAGATTAATATAGTAAGAAAGAAGTAAAATAAAATCAAACGATAAATAAAATATTAAGTTCTTTATTAATATTTTTTTACGAAATACATAATAGATAAATTAAAGAGGAGGAAATGAAGTACGTATATGTTATCATTATTTGTAAGTTAAATTGTATGTATCACGAAGTGTTGAAGGACTAGACAAGTGAACTAGTGAAGTACTACTTGTCTACTTGCACGTTGATTGATAACTCTTTTTTGTTTTTCAGTCCTCGATACTCGTATTGAAGTCCGATTAATTTGAATTTGCTTCGAATAGGGTCCCATTTGAGGAGTAGCGCTCTCTATCAAAAAAAATTTCATACTCAAGCTCAAACTCAAGACTTATGATTAAGAAAAAATAGTTCCATCCACCGCATTATATTCTTTGATGGTACGTTGATTGATAACTCATTGATGCACTTTGCCAAAGTAGTAAAAAGATGGCTTAATTATAACCTTTTAGATTTATTATAAATACTTAAATTGAATGTATGTAGAGCAGGGTAGGCCTCAAGGTGAAGCAACCAAAACAAATGCTTTAGGCCTCTAATTTTTGAAGGGCCATTTTTTTTAAGTATTATAAGTTTGTACTTTTATTTTATTTTTTTATTTAGAAAATATTAAATATTTTTTAATATTTTTTTCATTACATTTTAGTTTCTCTTAAACTCAAATAGAAATGTCACTTTAGAAATTCAAGGTTAAAGTTGACAAGTAATATTAAAAAAAAATTATTTTAATGCTTTCAGTTCTAAAAAGAACATCTAATAAATAGAGGTAATTCAGAAAATCATATATTTTATCTATTATTTTGATTAATGAATGTGAAAAGAATTAAAGTGACCGTTACAGTAGAACCAAAAGAGTTGAAAGATAAGATATATTTCAATCAGATAAAAATATTTTATCATTTTAAGAATGCATATTTTTCTTGCTCCTATATAAATACCTTAGTTGAAAGAAATTTTTTAAAAATAAAATTTCAAAAATATTACTTAAGCTTTAAGAAAACATTTCAAAAGAAATCAAATAAATTAAGTATATTATTAATTGAAATGAAATTTCTTGGATAAATCAATTACAAAGCAATTTTATTTATAATTTTACACCTCCAAAAGCTATAAATATAAATTTATGAAAAAAAATAAAAATTTAAGTCTCATTTTAAAATTTTATTTTAGATCACAAATTATGTGGAGCCGGCCCTGATGTAGAGTAGCCAACTTTGTAAGACACATACACCAAAAATTGGACTATTAGCAGAAAAGAATAAAAAAAAATGTGATTTCTATTCTCTTATGAGATAAGACTTTTCTAAAATTAATTTTTTGTTTATTTTTATTTGTCTATTATGTTAAATATCTTAGTGTAAAAAATTAAAAAATAATTTATCAGTTCATAATTATAATTATTTTCTAATTTATTAAAAAGGTAATAGGATAAAATTATCACTTTATTTATTGCTTCTTAAATAATATATCAAATTATTAGAAATTAACGGAGAGAGTATAATTGTTGAAATTTTTTCATATATTCCTTCGCGCCTCTTTGATGGTTGTCTTCTCTGATTTTCAAGGGCCAATTAAAAGTTTCTTTTGGGTAATATACTTTTATATAGTATGAATTATTGTTGTTTTTCGGAATATATTTTTTAGATATAAAAGCTTTACTCAAAAATAATCAATATTATATAAAGCCCAAATATTATTCAAATTGCCCTCAAAAATTGAATTTTGACAAAATTTAATATTAATGAAGTACTAAAAGAACTTCCAAGCAACAAGATATAGAGCTGCCTCACTCCCTAGTGGTTCTTTTTTGGTTTTAGATATTTGTCGGTTAGTTTATACAAATTTTAATTAATTTTATAAAAAAATATCTAATTTATATTAATATAAGAATAGAATTAATTCGTCCGCTAGAATTTGGATATATTAAAAAAATATCACCTCGCGTTGTTGGTTCACTAAAATTTATGCTTAAAACGTCATGATTTTGAATTTACTTTATTAATTATTGGATCATTATCGGCGAACCAAAAAATACTTAAATTGTTACATAGTACTTATAAATTATTGTTGTTTTTCGGAATATATTTTCTAGATATAAAAGTTTTACCAAAAAATAATCAATATTATATAAAGCCCAAATATTGATCAAATTGCCCTCAAAAATTGAATTTTGATAAAATTTGATATTAATGAAGTACTAAAAGAACTTCCAAGCAACAACATGTAGAGCTGCCTGACTCACTAGTGGTTCTTTTTTGGTTTTAGATATTTACCGATTAGTTTGTACACATTTTAATTAATTTTATAAAAAATTATCTAATTTATATTAATATAAGTATAGAATTAATCCGTCCGCTAGAATTTAGACAAATAAAAAAAAAACCACCTAGTGTTGTTGGTTCATTAAAATTTATGCTTAAAGCATCATGATTTTGAATTTACTTTATTGATCATTAGATCATTATCGACGAACCAAAAAATACTTAAATTGTTACATATATGTGTATTATAACTTTCATTAATTACCTATTTTTTCCTACTATATAGCATAAGATGGAGTAAAACTAATAGGAACATCAACATGCCTACCTGGCATTTCGAGGGTAGTGATCATTGGATCATTGTCGTCCAACAAAAAATACTTAAATTATATTACATATATATGTGTTGTCACTTTCATTAATAACCTTTTTTTTCCTACTACACTATAAGAGGGAGTAAACTAACAGGACATCAACATGTCTACCGAGGATCATTAAAGGATGTAGTGTAGTAAATGAGGTTGTTTCTTTCTTAATCAGAGATTTTGGATTTAAGTCCTTGATATGAAAAAAACCTTGTTAGTAAATGTTGTCTCTGAGTGGGCTCTGTGCGGTGCAAATCTAAATTAGTCGGACTTTCATGCAGGTATTGGACACGACATGGGAAATTAAAAAAATACCTACCAGGCATTTCGAGGGTAGTATGGTCATTTTCATTAGTTTTTTGTGCATTGGTTGATTGTGTGGTGTCCATGTAAGACAACTTTTGTGGGGCACTTCTTAAGCTAGAAAAGCAAACTAGTTTGATTTGACAATTAGTAGTTTGATAGAATTTTTTTAATAATCAAATATCACAATCGAAACTACTTATTTTTCATACTGTGATTGGGTTTCTAGTTTTTTGAAGAAAAGGCAAAGTGCATTGAATTAGGAAATTGTGCTTTATGGATGCAAAAAGGCAACTAACTAAACACTGAAAATATCTCCATATTCCCTGAATATCTCCTAGAACAATTGTCAATTTTCAATTACAAAGCATATATCTATTACAAGCTTTGCCTTTAGAGTGAACACTTCTGTGGTAACTTATTTAACATATAATAATTTATAAATCACACGAAAAATATAAAAAGCATTAAGCAAGCTTTATATGACGAGCTCATAGAAGAGCGGCAGACAAAAATTCGATCTCCGTCTCCCACATGATAGATCCAGCTCCCAACCACTCAAATCTACCCTCAGATTCGATCTCCGTCTCCCACATGATAGATCCAGCTCTCAACCACTCAATTCTACTCTCGGTGGCAGGCATCATATATATATATTTATTTATTTATTTATTTATTTATTTTACATTTTCAAAACTCAAATATAGATTTACACAATAAAATTGTTATATGACTTTTGATAAGAAAATAAATATTTGATCTAACTCAATCTTAAAAGCTAATTGAGATATGTAATTTGCTCAAGACCATGCAAGAAATATCACATAAGCTCAATATCTCCACACACTAGAAATTGAACACTTGGAGCCACAACCAAAGGATGTGGTGCAGCGGATGGAGTTGCTTTTAACCAGAGGTCTCGGGTTCGAGTCCTGGGTATAAAAAATCTTTCTTAGGAAGCACTTCTCCTGGGGCTCTACACGGCATGAATCTAAATTAATCGAACTCTAATGCGGATAAAATAAAAACTTGGAGCCAGTGACATGTCTAATCTTGTAATGTTTCAGTTAAAAATTCATAAAATACATTATATGAACCAATACTTTAAAATAGTCATAATAGATATATGCTAAAAACGATTAAACTCCTAATGTCCAAATTCTGAATCTAACGCTAATTTAAAGCATGGACAAAATAATATGAGGTGATAATCAAGTGAATTAAAAGCTAGCTAAATCAATATGTAGGTTAAATGACACAAGAAGACTAAGCAGCCGTTTGGCTATGAGTATTTTTTTTTCACCTTTTTCTCAAAAAATTATTTTATTTTAGTGAAAAAAATGAAAATAATAGTGTTTGACCATGAAAATATCAAATACAATTTGAAATTGTATTTGAAAAGGTGAAAAAATAAGAAAAACTTGTTTTTACATTTTTCACACCTGTTTTTCTCATAAAATTTCAAAAGTAACTTCAATTTATATTCATGATAAAAACACAACTCCAATTTTAACTTCAAAAGTATAATTTTCATATCCAAACGGGGGTTTAAAAAAATCGCTACCTATGTGGGGCATCCAAGAAAAAGGGGAGAAAGAACAAAAGTAGTTATCAACCATTGGATTTGGGATAAGACAAAGGGAAGACAAAATATTAACATGAGGTGTAAAAAAAAGGTCCTATCTAGTGAGGGTTCTAAGATTTTTGAAAATAAAAATCTTGTGTTTAAACTTTGAACATAGAACCTTAAGATAAGTTTAGATCACTTGAGTTATTGAGTCAACTACTTATTTTGTCATAAAAATAAAAAACTTCATTTTGTTTGGAATCTTTAAAGTTAGAGTTGAAATTGTGTTTGATTATAATATGTAATAAATGTAAGTGTCTCTTTGGCTATGAGAGTTTTTTATTTTTATTTTTTTGAAAAGGTTTTTCATTTTATTTCAAATACAAATTTAAGTTGATGTTTGACCATGAGAGTTCCAAAAATAATTTAAAGTTGTATTTTAAAAAGTAAAAATAAAAATTTAAAAATAACTTCAATTTATATTTATGACCAAACACAGTTTCAATTTCAAAAAAAGCAAAAAAATCATAGCTAAACCACTACTTAAAATTTACATGTGTGCTTCTTAAGAAAAATATAATTTGAACATGAAATAAAATTTAAATTAAGTTGTTTATGAAAATAAAAAAATATTTTCTAAAAAAAAAAGTGCAAACAAGGTCTTTGTTAAATAATTAAGGCAAAATATTAAACTTAATGGTGAAACACTAACAAAGAGAAAATGAAGATAGTAGTAGTTCTTTTCTTATTGCTCATCTCTCATTTTATGTACAATGAAAGACTATATATAGAGAGACAAATTACAAACTTCTCCACTAAGCCAATGGAAAAACTTATTTTACAAGAATGATTTTGTGCATTTTGTTTTACAAGATTGCCTTGGTGCATTCACATGGACATCCATATTATTTAATATCTAACACTCCCCCTTGGATGTCCATGTAGAGGTTGATCTAATAAATATGCATTTGAATGCTGCCTCATTTAAAAACCTTATCAGAAAAAATTCAGTGGGAGAAAAAAATTGGTTGAGGAAAAAAGAGTACAACGCGTATTCTTACTAAGGAAAAAAGAATACAATATGTATTCTTACTTCCCCTGATGAAGACCCCGATTCAACCAGTTTAGTATTCGCATCCCAATTCTGTATACCATCTTCTCAACGATTGAAGTTGGTAAGGATTTGGTGAACAAATCTGTTGGAATGTCACTGGAGCGGATCTGCTGCACATTAATATCACTATTATTTTGAAGATCGTGCGTGAAGAATAGCTTTGGTGAAATATGTTTCGTTCTATCTCCTTTTATAAAGCCTATCTTTAATTGAGTTATGTATGCTGCATTGTCTTCAAATATGACCATGGGTACCTTGATATCGAGCTTCAGGCTACATCTTTCTTTGATGGAATGTACCACTGATCTCAACCATATGCATTCTCTACTTGCTTCATGGATTGCAATTATCTCAACATGATTAGAAGAAGTAGCAACGATGGACTGTTTTGTCAATCGTCATGATATTGCAGTACCTCCATATGTAAACACATAGCCTGATTGAGATTGATCTTTATGTGTGTCAGATAAATAACCTGCATTTGCATGACCGATAAGATTTGAACTAGTTTTGTTAGTATAGACCCATATCAATAGTCCCTTTTAGGTACCTTAATATATGTTTAACTCCGTTCCAGTGTCTTTGCGTAAGGGAAGAACTATACCTCGCTAACAAATTAACAAAAAATGCTATATCTGGCCTTGTTACACGAGCGAGGTACATAAGTGTACCAATAGCACTGAGATATGGTACTTCGAGATCAAGAATCTCTTCACCCTCTTCCAGAGGTCGAAATGGATCTTTACTTACATCAAGAGATCGAACAACCATTGGAGTACTTAATGGATATGCTTTTTCCATGTAAAATCATTTCAACACCTTCTTGGTATAGGCAGTTTGATAAATAAAGACCCCGTCTGCTAAATGTTCAATTTGCAGACCAAGACAAGGTTTTGTCTTTCCAAGATCCTTTATTTCGAATTCTTTCTTTAGATATTCAATTGTCTTTTGGACCTCTTCTAGAGTCCCAATGGGATTTATATCATCCACATAAACAACGAGTATAACAAATCCTGATGTTGTTTTCTTAATAAAAATACAGGGACAAATGACATCATTTATGTAACCTTCACTTTTCAAATACTCACTTAGGCGATTATACCACATACGTCCTGATTGTTTTAATCCGTATACCGATCTTTGTAATCTGATTGAATATAATTTACGAGACTTTGCACTATATGCTTCAGGTATTTTTAATCCTTTCATGTAAATATCATTATTAAGTGAACCATAAAGATAAGTTGTAACCACATCCATTAGATGAATTTCAAGATTTTCATGTACAACTAAATCGATCAGGTATCAAAATGTTATTGCATCTATAAAAGCTGAATATGTTTCTCCATAGTCGACACCAAGTCTCTGAGAGAATCTTTTTGCAACAACGTGTGCCTTGGATCTTACAATTTTATTTTTCTCATTTCTTTTACTTACGAAGACCCATTTATAGCCGACTGATTTTACACAATCTAGGGTTTGGACTACAAGTCCCAAAACCTCCCATTTATCAAGTGAGTTCAATGCAGATTGAATCGTCTCTTGCCATTTTGGCCAATTTTTTCTTCATCAACATTCTTCGACAAATAGAGGTTCAAGGTTATCACTGTCTTGCATGATATTTAGTGCGACGTTATATGAAAAAATATTATCCACCGTAATTTTTGATCGATCTAAATTTACCCCATCACTAGTAGAACTTATTGAAAGTTCTTCATTTACTTGAGTCTCGGGATCGCTGATTTCTTCAGGAATATCAAGATTAATCAGATTTTGAGTCACTTCAGGAAAATCTTTATAATATTATCTTTATCATTTTTTGCGCTCCTTTTTCTAAGATTTTTATCCTTTGAACCCAAAGGCCTACCACGCTTCAGGCGTGTTTGAGATTCAGAATCTATTACATTAGAAGATGGTTCTTTTGAAACTTCAGTTCCAACAGGCACATTCGCTGCAGGGATATGTGACTTGGTTATCCTTTTCAAATCAGTAAATGTATCTGGCATTTGATTTGCTAATTTCGATAAGTAAATGATCTTTTGGATTTCACTTTCACATGTGGGGGTACGTGGATCAAAATGAGATAATGATGAAACTTTTCATGCAATTTCTCTTTTAAGTTCACGTTTTTCTCCCCTTAATTGTGGAAAATTTATTTCATCAAATCGACAATCTGCAAATCGAGCAGTAAATAAATATTCCGTCAATGGTTCAAGGTAGCAAATTATAGAGGATGACTCAAACCCAACATATATTCCTAATCTTCTTTCGGGGCCCAACTTAGTACAATGAGATGGTGCTACTGGCACATATATAGCACATCAAAAAATCGTAGATGGGAAATATTTGGCTCATGACCCAGGACCAATTGTAATGGGGAGTACTTATTATAATGAGTTGGTCTGAGACGAACAAGTGATGCTGCATGTAAGATAGCATGACCCTAAACAGTAGTGGACAATTTCGTTTTCATAAGTAATGGTCTTGCTATCAATTGTAGGCGCTTAATAAATGACTCAACAAGGTTATTTTTAGTATGAACATGAGCTACTGGATGTTCAACTCGTATCCCAACTGACATACAATAATAATCAAAAGCTTGGGATGTAAATTCTCCAGCATTATCGAGGCGGATAGCCTTAATGGGATAATCTGAAAATTGCGCCCTTAATCGTATTATTTGTGCCAATAATTTCGCAAACGCCAGGCTGCGAGATGACAAGAGGCACACATGCAACCATCTTGAAGATGCGTCTATTAGGACCATAAAATATCTAAACGTCCTACTGGGTAGGTGAATAGGCCCACATATATTCCCATGTATACGTTCAAAAATTGAGGGGATTCAACGCTAACTTTCAGTGGCGATGACCTAGTTATCAGTTTTCCTTGATAACAAGCAACACATGAAAATTCATCAGTTGTAAGAATCTTCAGGTTCTTTAACGGATGCCCTTTTGAATTTTCAATGATTCGTCTCATCATTATTGAGTCAGGATGACCCATTCGATCATGCCAAAGCACAAATATATTTAGATCGGTAAACTTCTGGTTTACGATATAGTGTGCTTCAATTGTACTAATTTCGGCATAATATAAGCAGGAATACAAAGTTGGTAATTTCTCCAACACTTGTTTTTTACCTGACACAGTCTTGGTAATGCCAAGATATTCGGCATTCATTTCATTTATCGTCTCAGCATGATATCTATTTCGGCGGATATGTTTAAAACTCAATAAGTTTCTTGGGGATTTAGAAGAGAACAATGGATCTTCTATAACTAATTTTGTCCCCTTAGGCAGAAATATAGTAGCTCTTCCGGAGCCTTTAATTAATTTTGAATTATCAGAAATCATCGTAACATTTGCTCTTCTTCTAAGTAAGTGGGAAAAGTATTTTTCATCTTTAAATATTGAGTGTGTTGTCCCGCTATCAATTACACAAATATCGTCACGATCGATTAGTGATCCAAATAAAATTTGAGGAGTATCCATATTCTTCAAAATAAAAATATAAACAAAATAAACATTATAACATTACTAGCACATAATATATTATATAAATTTTATTTATATACAAGATTAGTAAATGACAGAAAAGTAAATTAATACAACCTTAACAGAAAATTAACATAATTAGATTATTTCATAATTATCACCTGCATGGAGATTTACACGTTCTTTAGGAATTGCAAAGAAATCTGAAGCTTCCAAGTCCATGGGCTTAACGTTATCTTCGAGGAGGAAGTTTGTTTCAACATCATTTTCTGCTTTCTTAAGGGATGCCTGATAGAGTTTTACCAGATGTTTTGGCGTAAGACAGGTACGCGATCAGTGCCCTTTTCCTCCACATCGATAACATTTATTTTTAGAGTTCGTCCTTGGCGTTGCTTCGGGAGCTTTCCCCCTCTTTTTGCACTGCTGGTGCTGAGAGTTATTGTTTATTGTAAGACGACCACCCTGATTAAAATACCTTCCACGACCACGATTACTACCTCGACCACGATCACGACTGGGATCAGGATTTCTTTCATGCCTGGTTGGACAAAAATTTGCAGCATTCACTTCTGGGAATGAAGCAGTATCAGCAGGTCGACTTTCATGATTTCTCATTAAAAGATCATTATATTGTTCATCAACAAGAAGATGAGAAATCAAATTAGAATTTTTTTAAAACCCATTTCTCGGTATTGCTGCTGTAGATGCATACTCGAGACGGGAAAAGTAGAGAATGTTTTCTCTAACATGTCGTGGTCTGTGATAACTTTCCCACATAAATTAAACAGCGATTTAATTCTAAACATCGCAGAATTATACTCAGTTGTATTTTTAAAATCTTGTAACCTCAGATACGTCCATTCATGATGAGCTTGTGGAAGAATGACCATTTTCAGGTGATCATATTTTTCTTTTAAATTGTTCCACAATATGAGAGGATCTTTTATCGTGAGATATTTCCTTTTTAAACCTTCGTCAAGATGATGACGAAGAAATATCATGGCCTTGGCCTTATCTTGATTTGATGCCTTATAGTTATTTTTTATGTTGTCTGTTAGACCCATTACATTTAAATGTATTTCTGCATCTAGTGCCTCAGGACATATAAGTTTTGCCCGATATATCTAGGGTACTAAATTTGCGTTTGAAAATGTTAGATATTATTTAAGAAATTAAATACTAACCTTTAAATATTGTTGAATTTTTTTTTTTTTTTTTGCAGAGGTTCGTGCTGATAACGTGTTAAATAATTAAGGTAAAATATTAAACTTAATGGCGAAACACTAACAGAGATAAAATAAAGATAGTAGTAGTTCTTTTCTTATTGTTCATCTCTCATTTAATGTACACTGGAAGGCTATATATATATATATATATAGAGAGAGAGATAGATAGATATAGAGAGAGAGAAATTACAAACTTCTCCACTAAGTCAATGAAAAAGTTTATTTTACAAGAATATTTTGTGCATCAAGATTGTCTTGATGCATTCAGATGGACATTCATATTATTTATTATCTAACGGTCTTGATTATTTTTCAAGTTTAAAATTTTTGTGATATTAAACTATTTTTCAATAAAGTGAAACAACATTTAAGGAAAAAAATTAATGCACAAATGAGTCCTTATTTTATGTCAGAACGTTCAAAATTTACATACTCCCTTCTTATTTTGTGTATTGTAATTTTCTTTTTAGTCCGTCTCTAAAAGAATATTGTCTTTCCTTATTTGGTAATTATTTAATGATAATATTCTCATTTTATCGTTACTGAATCCCACTTAATAAGAAAAACTAACTAAAAAGTAAACTTTAAGAAGGAAATTTGTAAGTTCTATAAAATCATCCCTCATTTTTTAAACTTCATATCCAATCAAAAGACGATATATAAAATGAAACGAAAAAAATATTACATAAAAAAAAATTTAAAAAATTACTTTCTAATGGTAGTATGATTTTTTATCAAAAAATATTCGAATAAACACCTTCTCATCCCCCCTACGTTCGCTATGATTTTATCCAACTTGTTTCGATATAAAATAATAATAGCTTGATCTTACTTCAGCGTCGAGATAGCGAACTGTTTTGGATGGATAATAATGCTACGTGTCATTCAATAAAGGGTCCAATATGGTTGTCGACATATAAAGAGGTGGTCCCACAATCAACATCAAAGTGGGACCCAAAAATAAGTGTGTTGTACGTGGCAAAGTGGATAGGGGTGGCTTAGAAAATAAAGGTCCACGTTAAAATAGAATTTGGATTTGTAAGTCAATAGGCACCTCATGATTAATGCAAAATGTTACACGTTTCATTAAATTTTCCATGCACAAATATTTGTCCTCCTCTCATCCCATCTCTCCTCCTTTTTTTTTTTTTATTTTTTTTTATAAATGAGTTTTATAAATTTATTAAAATAACCTGGATCGATTGAAAACAATCTCTCTATAATATTTGAAAGTCCTTTGATAAGATATACAAAGCTAATATAAAATATAAGATAAGTAAGGCTTATATTAGTAATACCAGTATTAATTATGCTGGAATTATTTCGTATGTAGTAGTTGAATTGATATTTTAAAAATAACTTACGTAATATATTTTTAAATAAAAAAATTATTTACAAAATGTCCCCCATAAATATAATAAAAATGATGTGAAATTATTTTTTGAGAAATTATTGTATCTTTACACATGCTAGTGCATGCATTAAAGTCCATACGTTACTAATACCAAGATTTCTGATGTATTACTAATGCATAGAGTTAATAATATGCAATACAATGTGTAAATAATGTAAGTTACTAATAACACACAATGCTAATAATAAATAAATTTAAAAAATATACCAAATAAAATATTAATAGTGCACAGAGCTAATGCATGTATTATTTGTGCTAATGCATCCTATCAAAGTGTCACAGACACGTATACTTTATTTTTTTAAAACTCCATTTTAAAAAATATATAAAGTATATTATTGTTGTTGCATTTGTTGTAGCATTAAAATAAGACATATTATATAAGATACTTAAATTTGACTTTTTCTGACAAGTAAATATTCAAAAGTTTAAAGCATACATGTAGACATTTTAACAGGTCTCTAGTGTGTCACTTAAAACACTTTAACTTAAAATATAACTTTTTAGACATTTTTCAAGTATTAATTTAGGATAGGTATGTTGCACATAAATTTTAACTGATTATAAAATTAACACTTGATTCATAAAAAGAAATTAATTTTTACTCTAATCCATATTAAAAAAGAATCACAAATTTTGAAATTAAATATACTATATGCATACAACAATATTAAAATTAAATTACACATAAAAATTATAACAATACAAAAAAACATGATTTATAAAGCAAAAAGAATTTAACTTTCTAACAATCTATGAACTTTATGTCCTTCTATCTAATGCTCATATATAAAAAACAGCCACAAATTTTTTAAAATAAATATATTACAGACATGAAATAAAATTATAACTAAACTACACATAAAATTAAAGCTACAATATTACAAAAATTATATTTACATCCATAAATACAAAAGAGTTTAACCTTTTATCATAATTCAAGACATTCATATTCTTCTATAGTAGAAAGAAACATTCTCAATTCTTAAAGTGTTTAAAATCTTTTTCGAAAGAGTTACATAAATATATATATATATATATATATATATATATATATATATATATATATATATATATATTCCATAAATATTATTATGTTAGAATAATATTAATTCTAAATAAATTAAATATAAAACATGACTGTTAAATATTGCTTTAGCACCAATAAACTTCTTACTCATTTTTATATTAAATCTCTTTTTTCCTTCTTGGTTTAATCAAAGCCAATAATAGGAGTAGGGCTTTTTATTCCTTTTTTTTCTTTTGTGTTGGCAACTTTCAATCAAAAAAAAAAAAAAGAGAGAAAATTTGTACTCGAAAATTTCTTGACAGTTGCATAATAAATAATAAATATTTCAATAAAACATGTGTTTTTCATGAAAATTTATGTCTCCTTGCGATTTTTTTTTTTTAAAACGTTAGTTGTGGAGATAAAAAAACTATCAAAAATCTATCAATATTATTTTTCTCTTACCATATATTTAGGCTCTCTTATCATATATTTTAGATTTTTTTTTAATTAAATAATAATTTTAAAAAATAGTAAAATTATGATTTTTTCTAAAACAAAGATTTTTAATAAAGCGCGAAAAGTTTAAATAATTTTTGTAAGGCCCTTCACATTTTTAATATAATATAAATATAAATATATTACGTATCAACATCAATTCTCCCAAAACATAATAAAAATATATGAGTTAATTTGTTTAGCTGTGAATTAAAATTAAGTTATATTGCTGAAAGTGCATTCTCAAATTAAAATTGACTGGATTACTAACCCGTTGAAGTCAATTTAGATATCTATTTATACATTATACATTAAAAATAACGCACCCTTTAAAGAAATTTTTTATTTCGGCACCTATTTTTCTTTTATACGTTAGTTAGGATTCCACGTCAATTGTTGCATAAAACATTTAATTTATGATTAAACTTTTGAGATAGAACGCAAAAAGCAAATAATTCACATACTACAAAGGTATATACTCAATTACTCATATCAAACCCAAACATTGTGAGTTTTTCCATGTGAGATCAGGGATCGAATCCAACCTTCATCTGCCACTCAATTATGAGCTCGTCGCATTAGAACTTTGTCTAGCGCGATTTACATTTCTTGTGTAGGTTGCGAGTTATTGCACTTACAATAAAATATTCACCATAAAGTGCTCACGCAAAAGGCGGAGGTTGTAGTAGAGTTATTAATATATGTAAAATTATTAAATTTAGATTTCCACCAAATAGAGGCGGAGCCAGGATTTCAACGAAGGAGGTTCCATATTCAAAGAAAACTTAAGATTTCAACTAAGGGGGTTTCATATTGAAAGAAAACTTAGTCGAAGGGGATTCAACACCTACTATAACCACATAAAAAATAATTTTAATCATGTATAAATAGTATATTTTTCCGTTGAAGACGGTTCGGCCGAACCCTCGAACAGAAGGCTGGCTCCGCCCCTGCCACCAAAAGTACAGTAGGGACAATTGCAACTTGCATATATATATATATATTGATTCTGTGAAAAATATTTTACTATTAATATAATATAATCATTTTTATATAGTGGATCAACTTTTTTTTCTTCACTACATATGCTAAATAAGAAAGTTACATATGCATTTCTGTATATTTATATAAAAGGTAAACCTAATAACGAAATAATGGATTTCACAAGTTTTTCCATTCTACCAATATGAAAATTCAGTTTGGTCACACTTTGTAAAACTCCAACTAACTTCTAAACTGGAATTTGCAAACGTAATATTTTGACGCACTTGGTCATGACGTGTAGATAACTTAATTGATAGTTTGCCAAATTAGAATCCTTTAGAGTTTATGATGGTAACACACTAATGAAGTATAGTATTAAGACATGACGGTTAAGCTTAACTCAACTCTTAAAGTTAGTTCAGAATTAAACAGATAAAGTGTTGACAATATACAATGGGAATCTAACATCAGGTGAAATGAAATGATGAATTGAGTTTGGCATGGATCAAAATCATGTTAAAAAATAATTCTTGGTCCTAATTCAGCATTAAAAGTTAGCTCATGAGGATAGACCAAGGACCGTAATGCCACCGATATGGGACTCAACGAGGTGTATTTTCAATTATAATGATCATTTCGCTAGTTAGAAAATCAACGAATCGGACTATTTTGACTTTAGTTATAGAGCGGTTTTTATGTCTAGTAACAATTAAGAAGGTGATACCTTTTTAAAAAAACAAATATTTAGTATTGAAAATTCGATATGCCTTAATAAATATAATTGATTTTTTGGACCGAACAATTTAGCTATTTTAGATGTATAATCTGATATCATATTTTCAATATTTTAATTGCTGGCTAACTAAAGAAAGTTACTTGCAATTACTCTGAAATTGTCTAATCATCATTTAAATATTAACTTTTCATGAATTCGTGTGTGTATTATTATAAGAAGAAAACCTGACAAATATATAATAGGTTCACATTTCCAATCAATCCCTCTCGATTTTAATTTATTTATCTAATTTTAACTTGACATAAAGTTAAAAAAAAAAAAAAAGTAGAAAAGGTCTTTTGAATATACAAGTATGTAGAATGTATCAAAATATTACTTCCTCCGTTTCGGAATAAGTGAATTGCTGGAGTATTTATTAATGTTTCAAAATAAGTGAACCATTGATTTTTTTTTTCAAATTTTCCCTTATGATTTGACAATCAATTAACTTTTGAAAAGGTATTACAAGATTAAATTTTTCTCTCTTTTTGGAGTAAAAATGCAAAATTGTGTTAAATTTATGTCTTTAATGTCTTTTCCTTAATAAAATGAAAAAGTGATTAAAAAAAGACATTATCCTTTAAACATACTGAAAAAGAAAAAAGAAAGTAAGACGAACAAATTAAGATAAACGAAATATTAAATTACTCTTGTAAAACTAATTTAGTATATAGTACTAGTATATATTTCCAATTTTGGATCTAGAGTTGGTGAGAAATGACGAACTGGTGCTGGTGTCACCAAATACAACGTCATGAGGTACAACAATCGAATCAACAGCATAATTTTCACAAGTCAGAACCACTTTCACACATTTTGGTGAAAGTCAATGCAATTATAATTATTCCTCTAGGTCTTTCTTCATATTATTGTTTTCCCATAAACTAGATGACTTTTTTTTTTTTTTTTTCACACAGAGTGTATTTAACAGAGAAAATCTCAAACATGATACTATGGTTAATGGCATTGGTAAGATAATGGTTAACAAAGTATTTCAAAGATATCGAATGTTAATATTATTGTGGTTCACGCTTAACTAGTTTCAAGTAGGAACATGCCAAGGCCAACTACTACAAGGACAACAAGAAAGTTCAAAGCACACGAGTTTTCCAAGATTCAATAATGTACTATTTCTTCTCCCTATTTTTAATTGTTCAGTATCGACTCGACATATCCCTTAAAAAGTGATAATTAAAATGACAATTTTATTATGTCACTCTTTAAGTATGATACACTCAATGTTTTGAAATGACTATATAGTTAATAATAAGAGTAAATTATAAACTTAATGATAAATTATCTCTTGATTTTTGAAACTGAACAAATAAAAATGAATATCTACTTTTAATATATAGTGAGTAGGTTTTCTTGTGTAGGAGGGTTTGGTTGGGTTTCTATTCTCACCGGGCTCTTGTATATTCTTGTTGAAGTTTCAAGAATTAGGTAATTTTATTACTTTAGTTTGAAGAATAAAAAGACGTTTTAGTGCTTGTGTCACCATGTGTAACGTCATTTGTGACAATATATATAAAAATTCAACGAAGATATTTTATAATGCAATGTCACAAATGTCCAGAAAAATTCACATTTTAGGTGCTTTTGGTGAAAAGTCAATCCACTAGAATCAATAATAATTATCATGTGTGACAATTGGAATACATAGGTCTTCTTTCTAGTTGTCCTTAGGCTTATATTTTAGGAAAGTCGTGTGTCTTTTTACCAACTCTTCATAATATCTTTACTCTAATTTAGCATTTATATATGTATAAAAGATATAGATAAATATCAATCTAATGGCATTAATACATCTTTTATAAAAATGTTGAGTTATAAGTTAAAACAACTCAAGGTTATTCTTGACATGTGTGATAAAATTGGTTTTGAATTAAGTTTGTATGATTTCCTTTAAATATTTTTACATTGCGATGATTCAAAACTTTATAAATAGCTTTTTTTTCTTCATTTATCAATGTAAAACTTAATTTGTTTGCACATTCAAAACAAAATATATCAGTTGGTGTTGCACCTGTAATTTGCTTATAAAACCCTATTGGTATAACATTAAAAGTTTTTTTTTTTTTTGTTTTAAAAATGATTTTTATTTTTTATTTTGTTTTAATGTATAATGAGACAAAATCTCAATTGTATGAAAAAGCACAACTGGGTTCGTTTGGTATAAGACATAACTAATTGTGAGATTAATTTTAGAGTGAACTTATTTAATTTGATGTTTATAAATTGAAATAAAATACATGCAATAACTTATTTTGACATTTCAATGTTATTTTTATCTATACCAAAGATAAAATAACTAATTTCAATATAGTAATACCAATATAATTAATTAAGAAATAACTTGTTTTCAACTAAACGAACCCAAATTCATGTAGAAGGTCTCCATTTTTTTTAACTTTAAAGGTCGGCAACCAAATGTGCTCCAATAAAATGGGATGACTAATGTACAAAGGGTGGCTTAAGAAAATAATGGTCCATTATCTAATTTTCATTATTTCTAGATGAATTTAAAGTTACACCGTCCATGGAAATTTTATATTATTATATTATTTTTACTTGTTGGAGTAACAGATAATTTATTTATTTTTGAAATTATAAATTTGGACTTTTAAAAAGACTTATATTGATACATTTTGTTAGTGATCGTATAGAAAATTCATTCCACAATTTGATGTGTATATATAGTATAAGGGTGTTAGGTGGGTCGGGTCGGGTTAATCTGAAACCCGCTCATTAAATTTAGCCGGATTGTGGGCCGGGCTGGGTTTGGGTTGTAGTTAAGTAGGTCGGGTAGGGTCTGGGTTCAACAGTAAAATTTTTAAAAATAATCCTAACTTGGCTCACTTAATCCAACCCGGTCAAACCCAATTTAAAATTCGATCAAATCCGGTCAAAAATAAGAAAAAAAGTTTTTTTCAATATACACTATATATACCCACCTATATACATTTTAAATACGTTAAACAATATATATACACTATATATAAAATATATACTACATTAGAATTAAAAAAATATATACAAATATACGCAATTACACATATATACGTAGCATTCAATATATACGACTATACGTACTACTTTAAATAAAACATATACTACAATATATAATTATATATACAGTTATATACTAATTACTAATTTATAAAACATATACATATGTATACGTTAAATATACACGTCTATAGAAGATATATATACATATATACGCACCATTCAATATATATATACTACTTTAAATAAAACATATACTACATTATATATACGTTACAATATATATATATATAGTTATATACTAACTTATAAAACATATACACATGTATACGTTAAATATACATGTCTATAGAAGATATATACACATATATACGCACCATTCAATATATATGTACTACTTTAAATAAAATATACTACAATATATATCCATTAC
>NC_061111.1:14317926-14373989 GCF_002878395.1 Capsicum annuum
ATACATATGTATACGTTAAATATACACGTCTATAGAAGATATGTACACATGTATATGCACCATTCAATATATATGTACTATTTTAAATAAAATATACTACAATATATATATACATTACAATATATAAAACATGCACACATGTATACGTTAAATATACACGTCTATAGAAGATATATACACGTATATATGCACCATTCAATAGAAGAATGGTGCATATATATGTGTATATATCTTCTATAGACGTGTATATTTAACGTATACAAGTGTATATGTTTTATAAATTAGTATATAGCTATATATATATATATACTACAATATATATACAATTTATAAAACATATACACTTGTATACATTAAATATACACATCTATTGAAGATATATACACAAATATACAAAGCATATGCTACTTAATATAATAAATTAATAATACTTGATAGTAAATTAATAATATATTAAAAGTAAGTTTTAAATTTAAATTAGAAATTCAATTTAAATCATTAAATGAAAAAAAAAATACAAAGTAAGGACTAAGGAATGAATGAATGTTGAATTTTATTGATTGCAAAATGATCCAAAATTTATAATTTACATGAATGAAAAATCTACAAATTATGCATCATTGTTTTCAACTCATTCATGTTAATATTAACGGGAACTTGCATAGGATATTCAAAGTCAACGGGGGCAAAATCATGCATTGGACTTGATTCTGCTGAGTTCTCCCGTGAAGACATAATTTCTTCAAGTTTCTGCTCATCATTCGGCTTCGGTTTCATTCCTTGATTTCTTCTTTCCGCTCTAATCCAATCTGTGAGGCAAACTAGAACATTCATTGCATTGCTTCCCAATGAGTGTCGGTTGTCTCCAAGTTATTGTCGTCCCTGACTAAAAGCACTCTCTGATGCAACAATTGACATTAGAACATTCAAGATATCTCTAGTTAATCTTGAAAGCACAGGATATTGTGTTTCATTACTCCTCCACCAATCCAACGTATTGATCCGTCGTCTGCGATCTTCTGACGGCGACCGAAGATAATATTTAAGCTCTTCCCAATAAATTGATGTGTAAGCTCTCTTATCAACACTGTTCCAACAAGGTAGATCATAAAAGGAATAGGAAATCACTAGGTGTCGGCTTTTTAGAAAATGATGGCTCCTCGGGAAGATGAAGAGCGACAGTTGGATTGATATTTGTAGCTAAATCAACTAAATCAACATAGTGATTATATAATTTTTTATGTATTCATTCGCATCACCCACAACCGTCCACAAATCAGGTTGTACTTGTTCATAATCATTGTTAGTATTTATTTCTAAGTTAGATAAATAAGAGTACTAAAGTGGCACATAGTATTATATTTCATGCACGGATTTAGCATAGCACCAACCAAGTAAATAGGGAAAATCGGAAAAAAATATTTTTAAAATTTAGTAAACATGACATCAACAACTTCTTTATAACCTTCTTTATTTTTATATTCTTTAAGCAAACCAGAAATATCAGCTATATATGTCAAAATATTACAAACAGTAGGATAATAAGCCCTAGAAAATTCAACCATAGCTATATAAATTTTTTCTAAAAATTTAACAAGATCATTAATTACAACACAATCAGAATCATGTAGCATGGAATCAGCAGAACCAGCAAATGAACCACAATATTGGTTAAAAGCTAGTGCAATAAAAACTCTATATTTATAACAAGTTTTTAAAAAATCATACGTAGAATTCCATCTAATATCAATTTCCTCAGGCATCAATATTGGTGCAAGCCCATTTTCTTGACATTTAACTTTAAATTCTCTAATTCTTTTTTTTCGTTTATTTCCTTAAATAAAATCAACAGCAAGACGAATTTTTCAACATAAAGCTCAAAAAAACCAAGACCATCTTTTACAATTAAATTATATATATGACATGCACATTTAATATGAAAAATTTCAGGTAATGGCGGAGATAGCTTAGATTTTAACTTTGTTATAGCAGTCTTGTTGTTAGAAGCATTACCAAAAGCAATACATAAGATTTTATTCTTGATACCATAAAATTTTGCAACTTTAACAATCGAATCTGCAATAAAATCTCCAATATGTTTACGATCTTCATCGTATAAAAAAACACGAATACGTTTTTGCATCCCAAAATTACTATTCATCTAGTGACAAGTAACGGTTAAATAATCATTTTTATTTACAGCACGACCAAGATCAGAAGTTGGGGACAATCTACATTGAATATTTTTTAACAATGTTGATAAATAAAAACAATATTTTGAATGAAGTCTAAAATATCAGGCGGACAAGTACTTCTAGGAATACCATTAAACATAGGATTATAAATTGCTTGAATATAATGAATAAAGGCATTATAAGAAGGAAAACTAAAAGGCAAACAACCCACAGCTATCATTTTAGCTATTTCTTCCCGGTCTCTCAATTTATTATACTTCTTCATTACCTGACCGGTTGCTGGGTCCATTCTAGTTCGCGTTGGCCCACCAACATCCCCACCACCTCGTGCAATATTTAACTCTCTTTCGTAAGCATCACCTATATGTCTCATTAACGTACCCGTATCCCCCTGCTTGCCTCCGCTTTTATGCTTATATATTTGTTGACAAATACTGTATTGCACCTTAGTATCTGATATACGTTCAAAAAATTATCATGCAATACTAGTTGTTTTACGAGCTCTTGGGACACGGGGAGGACGGGAAGGAAGATTAACCGATTCAGATGTAACGTTATCATTTTCTACTACGGGTGTCTCACCAATATTTTCATCATCTTCATCTAAATTAACCGCATCTACATCATTTTCTTCTTCTATACCGTAATTTTTCTGAGCTTCTACATAATCTATTCGTGAGCACCTGTACCTATTTCTTCCTCAAAAAGTGTATCTAGAGGTACCGGAGGCGAAGGCACACGGGTATATCTACTACTTGAAGTACCTCTACCGCTAGTAATTCATTTTTTGCTACCACTACCACTTCCGTGACAATTTTTTTTAACACCTTTAGTGACAAGGTTTCTTAATTTATCCATAATATAAATTAAACTAAAAAATTTTAAAACACAAATATAATAAAATGAAATATTCAACAATTAGTACACTAATTAAAAATTAAACGTAAGAGATGGAACGCTTATACCAAATTTTAAAAGTATCCGAAGGTTGCGACTTTAGAAACTTTCACTCGTACTTTGTAATCGCAAAATAAAAAAATTAAAGTGAACACTTTAGGAATTTAAATATATAGAATATTTGAAAATTGAAAGAGAATGAGATTTGAGAGAATGAAAATTTGTGGGAAAAATGATTTGAGAGTGTAGGGTATTTATAGAAATTATTTTAGGATTAAAAAAATATTTAAAATGATTTTTTTAAAAAAATTAAAAAATGTCATTTGAGCCGTTTTAAGGGCCCAAATGGTAATATAGCCGTTGGGCCCAACGGTCAAGTGGCCCAACGTCCAATTTTGTACAAAATAGGGTTAATCTAAAAAATAGACCCAAATTAGAGTGACTTTTAAATTTTAGCCCCAAATAAAAAAGTTTTCTTAAAATAACATTTACCTATTAACTAGTATTTTTTTGGACAAAATTGTCCCTGATCAATGGAGTAAATTACATAAATGATCCTCATAATGGATAACAATTTCATATTTATATCTTTCAACTTTTATTTTTTTCTCTTTTTAATTTTACTTTGATTTTTCTTTTTTTTTCTTTTTCTTTTTAATTTTCTCAACCCTTACTTTTTTCCTCTCAACTTCTTTTTTTTTTCTTTTATATTATTTTTATTTTTTATTTTTTCTTTCCTTTTTTTTTTGTTCTTTTTAGTTTTTCTCAATCCTTACTTTTTTTCTTTACAGCTTTCAACGTCTACTTTTATAAATAATTTTTTTTATTTTTCTTTGATTTTAATTTTTTTCTTTTAAAATTTTTCTCGACCTTTATTTTTATTTAATCTTTTTTTTTATCAATCTTTCTTTTTTTTCTTATTCTCTCTCAACTTCTACATTTTCTTTTATTTTTATTTTTTTAATATTTTTCTTTATTTTTTTCTTTTTTCGCAATTTTTATTATTTTTGTTCTTTTCTTCAATTTCTTCCATTCAAGTTACATCTCCTGAGTGAGAGTTGACACTATCACATTATAAAGGTAAGATTTATGAATTTCGAACAATAAGCTACGTTTCAGGGGCAAGAGTTGACACTACTATATTGTAGAGTCAAGACTTATGACTTTCAAACAATAAGTTATGTTTCATGGGAAAAAGTTGATACTACCACATTGTATTTTAAGTTATGAGATGTTTTACAACTATTGCCTTAGAGACAAGACTTAGCTTAAGGACTTTCAAGCAACAAATTATGCCCCACGGGCAAGAGTTAACTCAACCACGTTATGTTTTCATTTATGAGATTTCTACAACTATTGCTTTAGAGGCAAGACTTAGTTCAAGGATTTTCAAACTACAAATTAGGCCTCATGGGCAAGAGTTGACTCTACCATATTATATTTTTATTTATAAGATATTTTACAACTATTGTCTTAGAGGCAAGACTTGGCTCAAGGACTTTTAAACAACAGATTATGTCTCACGGGCAAGAGTTGACTCAACCACGTTATGTTTTCACTTATGAGATGTTCTACAACTATTGCCTTAGAGGCAAGACTTGACTCAAGAACTTTCAAACTACAAATTATGCTCTACGGGCAAGAGTTAACTCTACCACGTTATATTTTCATTTATGAGATATTCTACAAATATTGCCTTAGAGGTATTTGACTCAAGGACTTTCAAACTACAAATTATGCCCCACGGGCAAGAGTTAACTCTACCACGTTATATTTTCATTTATGAGATATTCTACTACTATTGCCTTAGAGGCATTTGACTCAAGGACTTTCAAACTACAAATTATGCCCCATGGGCAAGAGTTGACTCAACCTCGTTATATTTTCATTTCTGAGATGTTCTACAACTATTGTCTTAGAGGCAAGACTTAATTAGCTCAAGGACTTTCAAACTACAAATTATGCCCCACGGGCAAGCGTTAGCTCTACCACGTTATGTTTTCATTTATGAGCTGTTCTACAACTATTGCCTTAGAGGTAAGACTTAGCTAAAGGACTTTCAAACTACAAATTATGTCCCACGGGCAAGAGTTCACACTATCACGTTATGTCTTTATTTATGGGATGTTCTACAACTCTTGCCTTAGAGGCAAGACTTTGCTCAAGGACTTTCAAATAATAAAATATGCCCCATAGGCAAGAGTTGACACTACCAGTTATGTCTTTATTTATGGGATGTTCTACAACTCTTGCCTTAGAGGCAAGACTTTGCTCAAGGAATTTCAAATAATAAAATATGCCCCACGGATAAGAGTTGACACTACCACATTATGTCTTTATTTATCTCAAGAATTTTCAAAGAACTTCGTAACAATAATTCATGCCCTTAAATTTGCTTTGTTTAAGCATGTTGACGTAGAAACATTTATCAAGTGACATGAAAGGATGTATCTTGGTAAGTGAAAACTTATTTGATTTGCAGTCTAAACACTTGAAGATATCACACATAAAATGTTGAATATTGTCACTTTGACAAAATTTGTATGAAAACTTTTGTAAGGATTCAAAATATAAAAGTTTATGGGAAACTTATTGATAATCCTTATATTGTATAAGCTTATTGCTTGAAAATTATTGAAACTCTTGGAGAGTTTTTAAAAGCAATGAGATTATTTGCTAAAATGAGAAATATACCAAGGGTTGTCCCACTGGGTTTTCCTTGTAAGTTTTTAATAAGGCAGCCGAAATGCGTATTATTAAAGATGTGTACTCTTTTTCCTTCACTAGATTTTTTTTCTTCTGGGTTTTTTCTAGTAAGGTTTTAACGAGGCACATTATCTACCAATTAGACATTCAAGGGGGAGTGTTATAAATGTATTTACATTATAGTGAATGTCTATCAAGATCTACTTTGATATCTAATAGGATTTGAAGCATCTGTCTTTTACTCAGACTAAGAGTAAATTTCTCCTATAAATAGAGGGATTTTATTCATTGTATTTACAATCTGATGATCTTCCATCCCTCAAGAGAAGAAATAAGAATTACTCTCCCTATTCTCTCTTCTCTTCTTCTTTGTTTTTTCTTGTTTTATAACAAATCCACTAAAATCAATAATTGTCACACATACCCGCCCTCTACAAAATACATAGGTCTTCTTTCTAGTTGTCATTAGACTTATATTTTAGGAAAGTCGTGTGTCTTTTTTTTTTTTTGGTTTCCCAAGGTATTTCCACAGTCGGCAGTCATGAGACTAATCCTCCGTTCCTCGATCAGCACATTTTGCGGTAGGGAACTGGCCACAGAGATATCTTACCAACTCTTCATAATATCTTAACTTTAATTTAGCATTTATATATGTATAAAAGATATAGATAAATATCAATCTAATGGCATTAATACATCTTTTATAAAAATGTTGAGTTATAAGTTAATAAAACAACTCAAATTTACTCTTAGCAGGTGTGATAAACAAATGGTCTTATGAAAATCATAATTTTTTGAAGTTTAGTCATGAAAATTATAATTTTTCGGAGTTAAAGTTGGAGTTGACCATGAATATAAATTTGAGTTGTTTTTGAAATTTTGTGAGAGAAGTAGGAGGGAAAAAAGCAAAAACAAGTTTTACTTGTTTTCCCGAAATTGTATTTGGAATTCCAGTGGCCAAACACACACTATTTTTACTTTTCTCACTAAAGTGAAATAATTTTTTAAAAAAAGTAAAATATTTTCATGGATAAACGACTACTTACACTGTCCATGGAAATTTTATATTATTATTATTATTATTTTTCTTGTTGGAGTGACAGATTATTTATTTTATTTTTAAAATTATAAATTTAGACAGTGATGTTTAAATTTATAATTTTGAAAATAAAATAAATTATCTGTCACTCTAATAAGAAAAAAAATATTTTATAAATTTTTTTCTTGGCTACATCTAATGCTAACTAATGCTATATTTCGTAACTATCACTTTAGACAATTAGTTACATTTAACTAACTAGTCAACCAACTAAGTTTCACACAAACTCAACTAATTAACTGTCTGCATAAATAATATCTAATTAATCTCAACACCCCCCTCCCCCGCCTCAAGTTGGAGGTGAGGAATGCACAAACAACTTGTCAAGTATACAATGATGTTTGACACCAATGAGTGCCTTGGTGAGTATATCAGCCAATTGTTGAGTGGTGGAGATGTGTTGCAAATCAATGAGTCCATCATGAAGCTTATCCCATACAAAATAACAATCTATCTCGATATGTTTGGTTCTCTTGTGAAATATAGGGTTCTTTGCAATATAAATTGTGGCTTCACTATCACAAAAAATGGTGATAGGCTTACTGGGAGTGACAATCAGCTCTGTGAGCAATCTATCAATCCAAACCAATTCACCAACCACATTTTTGTGTGATCTATATTCAGCCTCTACTGATGAAAGCGAAATGGTGGTTTGTTTCTTTGATTTCCAACTGATGGGAGTGTCACCAAGGAAGACAATATATCCACTAATAGATCTCCTGAAATTAGGGCAAGCAGCCCAGTCCAAGTCACAATGAGTTGAGACAGTGCAATTTGGATTTCTTGAGAGAAAAAAACCCAAGGTTGGATCACTTTTGATGTATCTTAAAACATGCAATGCAACTTGATAATGGGGTTCTCTTGGAGCATGCATAAACTGACTCAGGCGTTGTACACTATATGCAATATCCAATCTGGTGTTAGTGAGGAAACTCAACTTCTCCACTAATTTTCTGTATGCAGTAGGATTTGATAATAAATTCTCCTGTTTATCATATAGTTTCACTGTAGGATCTAATGGAGATGACACTTTGGTATAGTTTATACAGTCAAACTCTTCAAGTAAATCAGCAGCAAACTTTCTTTGAGAGATCAATGGACCATTGTTTGTGTAGAGAATTTTTAATCCCAAGAAGTTGTGAAGTCTCCCGAGATCCTTTATCTTGAACTGATGATGCAAAAATTATTTTAATTCTTGAATTTCACTTAAATCAGTTCCAGTGACGATAACATCATCAACATAAACAACAACAAAACATAGAGATTTAACATTTGCATCCTTCTTGTTAAATAGAGAATAATAACTGGTTCCTTTGAGTAGAGAGACTCGGTTAATTTGTCATACCATTGCCAACTTGCTTGTTTCAAATCGTATAGAGACTTTTTCAATTTGCAAACCACTCTTTTCTTATCAACTAACAAGCCTGGTGGTATTTTCATATACACTTCCTCCGTCAAGTCTTCATGTAAGAATGCATTGTTGACATCTAATTAATATAGTGACCACCCCTTTTTGATGGCCAAGGACAGTAGAGTTCTGATAGTTTTTATTTTCACTACATGTGAAAAGGTCTCAGTATAATCAATGCCTTATTGTTGAGTGAACTCCTTCACTACAAGTCTAGCCTTATACCTTTCCACACTTCCATCTGCCTTATGTTTAATTTTAAACATCCGCTTGCATCCTATGACCCTTTTATCAGTATGTAACTTTACTAGATCCCAAGTATTGTTTGCATATAATGCTTCAAACTCTTGTGTCATGGCAGCTTTCCAAGCAGGGTTTAAAACTGCCTCTTCATAAGAAGAAGGCTCACTGTCAAGTGATGTGTTTCTTATTATCGGCTGACTATCTTGATTAAGTGATGTGAATAAAGTGTTATTGATAACAAAAGAAAGAACTTCAGATGATGTGGTTGGAGAGAAAAAAGAAATATTGGAGGTTAAAGCTGTGTTTGGGTACATAGTAGGTAGAGTGTACTTGTATTCTTGTAAGCAAGATAGAGTGGTATGAGTTCTAGAGGACCTCCTTGGTGCTAGTGGTTGAGAAGTAGTAGCTGAGGGTTCAGGTATAGCATGATGCAAAAATGTTGAATCATTTGTTGAGCTAGTTACAGGTTGTGCAAAATTGTGTTCTTGAGCTGATGCAAACTGCTTTGGTGACAAAATTGCCTCTTCACTAGTAGTCATGGGCTCATGAATAAAATGATCAGTGACATGATTAGTGACTTCTTCTGTGGCTAGATGAATTATATTAGTGGTTTGTGTGTTAGTGTTTGAGTTTGAATAAGACTGCGCTAACTTTAGAACAGAAGGAAATGTAGAGTGATTTAAAGACATGTTAAAAGAAAAAATATTTTCATAGAATATAATATCCCTAGAAATATGTAATCTCCTAGTGGCCAAGTCTAGAACCTTGTAACCTCTGGATCCAAAAGGATATCCTACAAATATATGAGGGTTGGATCTTGGTTCAAACTTGTCTTTATGAGTTTTTAGAGTAGTAGGAAAACAAAGGCATCCGAAAAGTTTTAAATGGACTGTATGTAATATCTAATATGGGCATTTGTTCTTTAAAACTGAGGATGGTAATCTGCTTATTAAGTAAGTGGCTGTTAAAATGCATTTCCCCAATATTTGAGGGGCAGTTCTGATTGATACAATAGTGCTCTTGCTATTTCAAGGAGGTGTTTATGTTTTCTCTCTACAACACCATTTTGTTGTAGAGTATATGGAAAAGTTTTCTGATGTATTATTTCTTTGGACTGAAAATATTATTTAGTTTCATTGTTGACAAATTATAGGCCATTGTCAGTCCTAATGACCTTTATGGTGTGGAATACAGATTTTCAACAAGGAAAATAAAAGATATAACAACTTGAATAGCATTACTCTTGCAATTTAACAAATGAGTCCAGGTTGATCTACTAGAGTCATCAACAACAATGAAAAAATATCTGTGATTGTCATGGGTGGTAGTGTGATATGATCCCCACAAGTCAACATGTAGTAGATCAAAGGGTTCAATTATGGTTGTAGTTTTTTCAGAGAAGGATGGTCTAGTTTGTCTTGCCATTGGACGGATTGAGAAGACAGACGATTGTCTGGGTGATAATTGTGAAAGTGAGGATATCCTTCTCATTTTCACAAAGGATACATGAACCAACCTTAAATGCCACGGGAGATCATCATTGCTTTCTGTAGAGTTGGAAAGTAAGGATTGGCTCAAAGTAGAATGGGTTCCTTTATTCATAGAAGATGAATTATTTACAAAGTTGTGTATGAATGGAGATGTAAATGCAAATCAGAGTTACAATAACAAAAAATTAGACAAAGTAGATAATGAAAACAGACTGTAGGATGGATTAACACCCGAACACTTGTTCCGACACTTTGAGAAAAGGTAGTACAAATCATCTCTGGCTCTTTCAATCTCCAGAGGCCTCTTCAGTGAAGGGGCCTGCAACATGCAACACACACCGTTGAAACTAACAGTGCCTTGAAGTTGTGAAGCTAAGAAATTTACAGAAATGAGATTAAATTTGAAGCTAGGCACATACAACACTTTATACAAAGTTAGAGCTGGACTTAGAGAAGCATCACCAATTTCTATCACTCAAACCTTATATCTATTTGGTAGGGTTACAAAGAAGGGATATAGTAATATTCTAGTGTTGGTCAGTATTGATTTGTTAAAGGTTATGTGATGGGAGGCCCCCGAATCTAAAATCTAGGAGTCAGCAGATAATGAGCTACAATTACAATTAAGTTCACCCATCTTAGTTATGAAATAGTGACAAGTCATTATACCTGCAAAGTTCACTGCTCCATTGGTGATATTGATGTTGGTTGAGTCCTGTCCAGCTTCTGTTGGTTGAAAATGGTTGATAAGGTTCATCAGTTGATTGTATTGCTCTTTGGACAAGATTTGAATTCCTTCATTGTTAGTCTGATAATTGGATAGTAGTTCATGTTTGTGGCTTTGTTCACTACCATATCCATTTGTTCCTTCAAAGTAGCTTCCATGAACATGTGAAACAAAAGCTGAGTTTTTTCCTTTTGTAAACTTGAAATCCTGTGGGAATTCATGCAAGCGATTACACTTATCTTCAGTGTGTCTAGTTTTCTTGCAGTAGTCATAATAAATATGAGGCTTATGTGGTAAAAATCCTGCTCTATAAACACCAGGACCATTGGAGTTACCACCATTAAACTAGTTTTTGCCACCACTAAACTGATTTCTGCTACCATTAAATTGATTTCTGCAGGAAAATACTCCACCTTGCTTATTGAACTGATTTGAGTTTTCCTTTCCTTGATAGTTTGTTCTGAATATTGCATTTGTTACTCCATGTACATTCAATGAAGTCGAAGCTAAATCCAACTGATTATGAGGTTTGACCTCTCATTGCTTCTCTTCTTGAATAAGAATAACAAAACATTGAGCTATTTTTGGTAATGGATTCATCATTAGAATATTACCTCGCATTGCTGTGTAAACTTCATTTAGGCCCATAAGAAACTGAATTAACCTTCGGTCTTGTTCTATCTTGTGCATTCCAGCCTTAGCACCATATGTGCAATTACAATTGCAAGTAGCAGTGGTATTGAGATTGCTCAACTCTTCCCATAACCTTTTCATCCTTGTGTAGTAGCTTGTAATGTCTAGATTTTCTTAGGACATATCGCTAATTTCCTTCTGCAACTGGTACAATTTTGCGCCATTAGTTTGGTCATATCTGTCCTCAAGCTCCTATCAAAGTTCTCGAGCATCATTGACGTATTGTAGGCTATCTGTTAAATTGTGTGGAAGTGAGTTTAAGAGCCACGAGGTCACCATGTTGTCACATCTTTCCCACTGACCAAAAGTAGGTGAATCTTCAGCTGGTCGTCTGAATTTTCCGCTGATGAAGTCGGGTTTATTTTTGACAGATAATGCTTTAAGGATCTCTCTTCTCCAGGATCTGCAATCAGTACCATCGAAGATAACGGGAAGCAAAGTCGATCCTGCATTTTCAGCAGGATGTAAATATAGAGGATTGGAGGAATCTAGGGTTCCATGTGATGTTTGAGAAAATTTAGAATTCGACGGAGCTTCTGAAGCCATGGAGAATCAATAGAAACAACGAAGATCAACAATGCAACATAATCATGAATGGAATCGAGGAACAATGAATCGCGAAAGTGCGAATCTAGAAGAAAGAGAGGAAAAAAGGAAATTTAGCGTTGATTTGATGTGTGAGATGATGAGAATCGCAGGAATAGAAAAATCGTCATTACTGGCTTTGATACCATGTCGAAATTGAGATAAACTAAGGTGAAGACTCCATTAATGGAGATGATATGAGCTGCGACTAACCAACTGAAGAGAAGAGAAGCATGAATGGGGAAGATATTTTGTGAAATCAGAAAAGTGATTTCATTTTCTCTGTAAAGTTCTATTTATACAAGGAAGAAGAAAAATGACAGTTGGCTATATCTAATGCTAACTAATGCTATATTTCGTAACTATCACTTTAGGCAATTAGTTACATTTAACTAACTAATCAACCAATTAAGTTTCACACAGTCTCAACTAATTAACTATCTGCATAAATAATATCTAATTAATCTCAACAATAAGAATTTTCGTCAAATTAAACACCTAATAAATAAATGGATTTGGCACATGCTCCTTGTTTTAAAATAATTGGCCCTTTTACTAAAAATATTTCTTTCAATATAGTTGTCTCATTTATGAAATCAAGAGATTCTTATTATGTCGTTCTTTTCAAGATTACCCCTATTATTAAATGACTACGTAAAGTGTATGTACTTGATCACTTTTATACTTTCAAAACATAATTAATAAGACTAATCTGATAAAATAAGCACATAATTAATATTTCTTAAGGAAAGTGTCAAATTAATAAGGGTCAACTATTTTAAAACGGATGGAGTATTAAGCAGTTCTTGATGGATTTGAGCTTTCAGGAATGTAAAAAAGATGTTGAAAGCGTCATTTTTACAAATAGCTCTATAATGCGTAAATTTGAATGTAATTAAATTTTAAAGCAGATCGAACATGGAGAAAAATTTAAAAAAATCATAACTATTAATTTAAAATATCGGTAGTGCGAAACTGTACCAAAATCTCCAAGCTTGGATTGTATTGAGAATGTCAAATTGAGATTTTCATTATTTGTAGCTTCAAAAAGTGACTTTAATTTACTAAGCGAAATAAATATATAATATATGGGGATTTTTCAATCTTGTTATTATCTACTAAAGTCTTTATTATTAATTAGAGAAAAAGATGAACACTAAATAAAATTGAAATGTACAAAATATATAGTCTGAAATTCTAGAACGTGTCATGTTACCAACGATCTCACCTAATGTAGTGGTCAGGTGTCTGGTAAGTACCAATTTGGCCATAAAAATTGTGAAATTTCTTTTTTAAAAGAATTGTGTTTGATTATAAATATAAATTGAAGTTAATTTTTAATTTTTGTGACCCAAGCTTAAGGAGCTCTGAACCCCAAGCCAGCACTTGCTACTCTCTTGCTGGTGATCATGTTTGGTAGCTCTTCGGTGTATTGACAGACTTGATTTGAAATTATAAAAAAAACGAAAACAAATTTTTAGTATTTTTCAAATTGCAAAAATTCTGAAACTCAATTTCAATATTTTATGACTAAACATATTTTTCAAAATATAACTCAAAAAAATAAATAAATCATAGTTAAACCACCACCAAAAATCTTACTTTTATCAGATGTCCTTTTTGCGAAAGTCAATATGCTTATTATAATTATTTGACGCGATGAATATAATACCACTGACTGAGCAAGTTTAAGTTATATTTAGATGGCTTTATTGAGATTTAAGAGTGAATGGGGCTTTGTTTTATTGTTTTTGGATTAGTTAATGAATGAGGAAATGAATTGAGATTATGTTTCACATAAAAAGAAGGAAAGAAATATATGTGATTTACTTTTTTTTTTTTGAGTTGCGGCTGTTGCAAAACAGGTTATATCGTTCTATCTTTGACGAATTATTCAAAACTTTGAACAACAACGGGAGAATCAATGACTTGAGATTAATTTAACGTTATTATTTTAGTTATAGATTCTACTTTATGTTCAAGGGTACAAAAGATAATAAGATTAACACTAGTCAATAAATATTTTAAGTCAATAACTTATATTATTGTTTGTGATATATTCTTGTGATCCGGCTTTTTTGAGATCTCAGAGTAAATTCCCCATATTGTCACTCAATTTAGGAAAATATCCCAATAAAGTCATTTATCTTTTTTTTTTTTATTCCAATAATATCATTGAACTTTATACGTTTTTCTTAAAAATCAATAATTGCTAAAAGTGACTCAAAAGATGAGAGAAAAATGATTAAAAAAGTCTCTTAAGTTTGAACGTTGAATTTAAATGATCCTTATTAGTTAACAATACGAAATATCAATAACCTTTCAACTATAAAACTTAGTGAGTACAATCTTCTTTCAACTTTTAACTGCGATATTAAATCTAGCGATGTCCACCAAAAATTGCAATTAAAATTGTTAGAAATAAGTTTATATGTCCTGCATTTATTTGGAAACTTAGGAGTTCAATAACAACATAATATTCTATATTTATTCATTTTAGGATTAATCTTTATTTTTGATAAAATAGTTCAAGTTGGTTGTTAGTTTCTTCTATTCCAAATTATTGCCGAAAAAATTATAATTCATAAAGAAGACAATGAATTCCTGCAAATAAAAAAAAATAGAATCTCTAGCTAGTAGAAGAACCATATATAAATATTTTAAAGGATTTTTATTTTAAAAAATAATGTATATTAACGAATACCATGATAATAACATCAATCATTCGCTATCAAATTAAATTAGGTGGTTTTATATAACCATTTCGTAACTTAAAATGTTTTACAGTTTCAATATTATTTTTATCAATCTTGTAACATTATTTCAGAGAAAATTATATCGTCTCGTCAACTTGGCTATAAAAACTGAATACATTTACCGATTTGAACGATAAATGTACTTCTTATTTACTTCATTTAAAATATAACTACCTATTTTAAGCTCTAATTTAACATTCTTTATCTTTTTAATTCATTTTTAATATTATGATTTGTGTCATTTTAAATTATATTATGCACTTATTGATAAAATATGTTAAAACTAATTTAAGAAGCAAAAAAGTAAAAATAATTGGAGGCCTATTAATATTTCATGTAAAAAATAAGGACTATTTAAATTCAAATTTCAAATTTGATGGACTATTTTGATCATTTTTTGAGTCCCTTTTAACAATTATTAGTTTATAAATAAAATGCACAAACTTGAATGATATTATTGGAATAAAAAAAAAGATAAATGACTTTAACAAGACATTTTGCTAAATTAAGTGACAATATAAGAAATTGACTCGAGATCTCGTATAAAATTGTTTTAGCACACGCTATTTTTTAACATTTTTAATTTGAGTTAAGATAGTCAGTTTAGCCTAAACGATTCTTCAGCAAATGTGGCTGCCACTAGATTCTTACTTTTAATAATACGTCTTTTATAAAAGTCATTCTAATTAATTATGATTATCGTGTATAACGTGCTTGATTTTTTTCTTAATTGTTATATTGTATTAAAACCTTTTGTCTGTTGCATCCCTTTTTAGTTATATTTCAAATCTTCACTTCTTTTAATATTTCATTGTGTGATTCAAAAATGTGTTTTTTTTATCCATAATTACCCTGATGTTGACCCAGATTTTTAAAAAGACACTTAAACTTTGAATTCGACCTATTACCCACAATTTTTCTTTATTCTTTTGCAAATACATTATTTTTCGCTGAATTTCAGTCACACTAAAGAGAGTGCAATGCACGCGCCAATCAGGTGCTGCCACGTGTAAATACGTTTAATTTCATTTTTTAAAATATTTTTTAATAAAATTTTCCTTTTAATTTTATTTATCAATTAATCAATTTTTTTTTCTCCAATTCTCCATTAATCAATCTTCATATCTTCTTCTCTATTTCTCCATTAACAGGTATTACTCTCTTTTTCTTTTTTTTTTCCTCAATTTTCCATTGAAGCTAGAAAATTTCAAAAAAAAAAAAATTCTCAATCAAACTAGTGGGATACAAAATCATGTATTGACTTTAATATCTTCTTAATTTGTTTAAAAGTTGTGAAATCAAGTTTCCTTTTTGTGATTAAATTTGTTTTCTTAAATTTGTTTTCTGTCTTCAACACCATTTACTTGAATCATAAAATTCCATTAATGGAGCTTTAATGGAGGAGTTGAAGAAGATAATAGTATTGAAATCTCATTACTCATTAGTACAGAGTAATTTCTTCTTCCTTCTTCTTCTTCTCCATCAATCTTCATTAATGGTTTATGAATATTTGACGGAAACTAAAAGTTTTAATTTCGGAGAAAACCGAGTGACACAATTAATGGAGAAAAAAAAGAAGAAGAAGAAGAAGGAAGTAGAAGAAGAAACGAAGGAAGAAGATGAAAAATGAAGAAAAAAGAAAATGAAAATACAAAATTTAAAAAGTGGATCCTTTTTATTACACGTGACACATTTTAATTTGCTGGTTCAATTTTTTTCCTCATTCACGCGCTTCAGATGCGTGTAGACACGCAGGGTCAAAATTTTGATTAAAATGGTGCATTTACAATGGTTTAGGTAAGATTCATGGGGTAATAGGTCGAAAGTATAGTTTAGGTGTTTTTTTGAAAATCTTGACCAACATCAGAGGGATAATTATGTATTTACTCTTTTTATTTTTTCATGACGGAGACTTATAACATGTGTTAGGCATCGAGCTAGAGCTTAAAAAGTATGTTGATGGGCCCTCAATAATTGTTCCTTTTTTAACAACAAACAATCTTACTATATACCAATGTATGAAGTGGTCTTAAAAAGTTGGAAAATACAGTAGCGTTATTTACGATTCAACTAGAGAAATAGAAAATCAGACTGTTTTATATAATAACGAAATATAAAATTTGGTTAGATTGTGCGCGAGCATACTCCAAGATCTTAGAATATGTACAATAAGAACGTTCAAAGAAACTCATAAGCTTCCAAATATATCCTCATAAGTAGTTTATTTCTCATGAAGCTACACTCTTTTTTAGTATCATAGATAAGATTTGTAACTTTGACTATAGACTTTTTAATAGTGTTTTTCAATGATACACGAATTACTAGTGTTTCAACAGTGATGACCTTCCTAACAAACTGAATTATGGTACCAAAGACTGAAAACAAATCATTAGAAGTATCCATAGTCACGATTCCAATGCTTCCCATCTCATTTTCCTTTTGTAAGCTAAAGCAAACACATGAAAATTATAAGATAAAAAGCAGTGAGAAACGCTTGCTAAATTTTAGCCAGCTTTCTCATGTCCTTTGAACAGTTCTTTCCATTTTTGCTCTACACAATCGAGCCCATCTTCAAAATGTCTTTTTCTTTTTGCTTTCACTTTTCTCCTTTTTCAAATTAATTACACCCCTAACCCCTGTCCACCGCAAAAAAACACACACAAGATTTTTGAAAAAAGGTATTGTAATGATTGAATTATTAATATTATAATATATATTTGATACTTAATAATAATAAAAATAATTTTTTTTGAACAATGTCAATATTAATACGTTGAATGATAAAAATATTGCTAGCTAGAAAGAAAGAATTGTATAACTCGATAAAATAAATAATACAAGTTGACAAAATGCAAAAATCTTGTATATGTAAAACTAGTTAAATATGAAAATATTTTGAACAAGCGTGACATAAAATATATAAAGAAAAATATACGTATTGTGCTTTTTTTAAATCTTGACTGAGAAGTGATTAATATTGAGAATCAGTTAGAAATAATAGATATCTAGCTAGGATTTACAAAACCGTGAAGTAAATAATAGAATTGGTCTGTGCAGACTCAATTGCTCATTAAACTGAGAAAGTAGAAAAATTAAATTAAAAAGGCTATAAGAAGTGCTGTGATCGGGATTTAAGCCAATAACCTCTGCACGACAATGATCCTCCTAAAATATTGAGCTACACTTTCCAGGTATGTTGAGGGGATTCATTAAAGGTTATATACCCAAAATACACAAACTTGACTTTATATATGCAACGTAATTTTCCGACCGAGGGGGTCGAATGAACCCCCTACCTCCCACTTAGATCGGCCCCTGATCCCAATTCTGGATGAGGCTGACAAGTACCATATGAATATATATATAGAGAGATAGATAATCTTGACAGATTATATAATTTCAAAGAGCCTGAACATATGGACATGCAAAGAACAAATGGTTCATTCTCACTGATACAATTGGTGCATTTAGCTTCGACTTGAATGCCCCAATTGAGAAATGTTCTTTTAGCCACAACAGGAAGACCTAATTGGTGCCAATTGTTTGAATACTTCCTGTTTGATTGTTCTAAATCATTCGACCATATAGTTCATAAAATATGTATAAAGTGTACATATACAACACATGATAAATACTGCACATGAAAATAAAAATCCGATTACATGAAAAAAAAAAAAAAACAATTGAATTTACTTTTGTAAATTACCAACAAGGACCTCAATAAGTGAACCTCCATCAAGGTAAACGCAAGGGCAAAACCGTCCTAATATTTCCTTATATAAAAACCGATCTTTTACTCCCTTCTAAATCTTCGCCCAAGTGGAAGAAAAATTTCAGCAGCAAACCGGAGCAATTGAGCCCCACGCGCCGCCGCAGTTAACTGTACCGTTAACTCTCCGTCAACAGCACCGCGGCATCTCAATTCATGAAAGAGAAATCAATATTGTAAATTTAATAGTCTTCCAATGGCTGCATCGTCGCCGGCCCTAAGTAACCATAGCGCCGACAACGCTGCGTCTCCGTCACCGTCACCGGCGACGGCAAATGTTCCCTCCGTTAATACAACAACCACTGCTGCTGCTTTGTCCAGCCTTCCGACGACGAACGCATCGAAAAATCTTCGAGGGCTTAATAAACCTAAGTGCATAAAGTGTGGCAATGTTGCTCGTTCAAGGTGATTTCTCTTTTTTTCAGTTCATTTTATTGAAATTGAGCTTGAGGAACTCTAATTCCCAGTTTGATTGACTTCGTAAGTGTATGTCGATGATTATTCGATTTATTCTATGTGTTCCTTTGAATTATATGTTATATTAGTGGTAGCGGGGCCAGATATTAATGTAATAGTTGAAAATTCAGTTTGATAGAGGGGATTAATATTCGTTAGTTTAATAAATTTGAGTTTTTGAAAATTGAACAAACTGTATAGAGTATTATTTTGAGTGTAATAGGGAGAATGTCATTTAAATTTAAACAAATGCAGTATCTATGTATAATTACTAGAAAAATTAAGGCAAATGCAGTTAATTAAGGGTCGGTTTATGGAGGATGGGTTGGGAGGGGAGAGCTTGTAGTAGTGGGAGATTCAGACATTCCAGCTATAATGAAAATAATTTCCTTTCGGTGTATCGAGTTCGACTTCCTTGTTCAAGTGAACCATTTGGTCGTTGCTTGTTGCATGCTCTTAACGACTGGATTTTAGTAGAAGAGTGGTGAAATGGAGTGGCATTTAGTATTTGGTTCAATTCCAGCTCGCCAATGCTCAAGAGAAAGGAGGAATATCTGGACATGATTGAGAAGAAACAATGAATTTCGCATGTACCTTTGTAAAGATAAAATGAATTATTTGTAGGCGTTTGTTTGTGGCAGAATTTTGGCCAGTCAAGAATGTCCGTGTTCAGGAGATGGATGAAGGTAGCGGAAATAAGATGCTCAGATGGATGTGTGTGCATAGTAGGAGAGATATGAATAAGAATTAATTTATAGGCGCTTGTTTGGGGCAGATTGTTGTCCAGTCAAAGATGCCCATATTCAGAAGATGAAGGTAGCAAAGATGAGGATGTTCTTATGGATGTGCGGGCATACTAGGAGAAATATGATTAAGAAGTAAGAACGAAGTTATACGGGACAAGGTGGGAGTGAATTCCGTGGCAACTAAGATGATGGAAGCAAGACTTAGATGATTTAGACATGTGAAGAGGAGTTTTGAGGTTGCACCAGTGAGGATGTGCGAGGTTGGCTATGGCAGGAGTTAGGAGTGGTAGTAAAAGTAGGCCCAAGAAGGACCGGGGGAGGTTATTAGATAGGACATGGCAGAACTTCAGCTGTCCAAGGACATGTCCTTAGATAGGAAAATATGAAGATCGAGGATTAGGGTAGAAGGTAGTAGCTAGTCGAGTGTTGTCATACTTCTAGTAGTATGATTTAGGTATCATGTAGTCCCTTTATCCAATGTGTATGTTGCTAGTTGCTACGCTTGTTTTGTACATTTGTTATTCTTGTTGCCTCTTTATCTTTCTTACTTTCATGCATCGATTACATTTCTTTTGAATCAAGGATCTATTGTAAACGTACACTCTACCCCATAAAGGTAAGAGGTAAGGTCTGCAACTCTACGTACATCCTACCTTCCAAGACCTGGCTTGTGGGATTACACTGGATATGTTGTTGTTGTTGCTCATTTGGGTTTGGAAGGTCTCTGATTAATTAAAATTCATTTATTTTTGTGCACGCATTAGTCAGGCCCATTAATTGTATGTGGAAACAATTACTTTAGTGCTTTATATTTGACATATATACTGATTGTTAGGTTACTTTAAACACTAAATTAGTTGGTTTGGTTACTTAGAGAATCCCAAGCAAAGCAATATAAGCAATTCTGGGTTACAGAGTTTATCCAATGTAATTTGATTCTTTATCAAAATTCCATTTCATCCCCATTGATTATTCAAAATGAGCTAGAGCTCTTACGCACAGACTTGATGATGCTGACCAGATACTGCTAGTAAGAGGCGGGCCTTATTACTTAGCTGGATGAGCCGACAGTATTTTGATTAGCCAATTTTCAGAAAAGAGGCGGGAAATCTGAGTTAGATGACTCTGTTGTTGCATTGGCCATCTTTTGTTGGCTTCACTAGTAGGTGCAAATTTAGACTTTAGAGGGTTCTCTGGATGAGTTTTTAGGTTTGGATGGACTTACATGAGGCAGATTTGGGTGGGGGTGGGGGGAACACCGTTAAGATACTTGTTGGAAACCAAATTTGATGTGATTGACTAAATTTTATTTATCAGATCTATGCAGACAGAATTATTTCATCACAGCCATTTTATTCGGAAATTAGCTGGTTAGATTATTATTTGAGCATGTCAGAGATCAATTCTGATTTTGCTTCCTCTTATTAACAACATGATGCATTAGTTATTTGCTTTGGTACGTAACAATATATCACTTTTTTCTTAGTCATCATATTTTACTTATCAAACAAACAAGACAGTTTTTTGATCATTTTCCCCCTCTTTTTTCCGATTTTGTTATGGTATATTTGGAGAGTTTTGTGAATGCACGATACTTTTGCGTAGGGAAACATGTTCAGATAATGTTAGTATTCTAGAAATAATACGAAAAGCAAAAGCATTATGAGAATACACTATCCTAGATATATTTTTCCATTCACAGAAACAAGAAGCAAAATATTACTTACATTATCCATACTTATCCAAAGAAAGGTTATAGTCATGTAACTTCTTTTAACATTCTAAAAAAATCATTCTCAAAAAATCATTTTACTTTTTTTAATGGGTTAATTGACAAAATGATTGTTTTTTTCCATCCAATTCAATCCTTAAAAATTGTCAATTTCAGTAGCATGAGAATAAGTATCCTTACAGTTTGCAACTTTGCATGTTTAATTTCTCTGATCATGTACTTGTGGACTCACCTTTTCGTACTTCATAATGGAAGTTAATAGGTATCAAAGTGAACTACCTCTTTTTACTTGTATAAATATTTAAAAAAAAGTTCAACTACCACTTTTTCTTCATTTTGAGTTTTCCTCTCCACTTCTCAGTGACATTTCTTTTTATCAAGAAATGGTGGATTCTCTTTATAGCTTTCTTAGTATGTACAAAGTGAAGCAAAGATTTACTTCTTTGGGCATGTAAGGTGATGGTATTCCTTTTCCCCTTAACATTTTCACGTTCTAAAAGAGGCGATGACAGTTCTTTTCATCAAGAGCTTGTGTGGTCTCTTTAGCAATCTTGTACTTGCACTGTAACTAAAAAGTTCCTTATTTAAGCACTAAGGTGGAGCTATTTCTGCTTGATCACCCATTAAATTTTATGTTCATAAGGTAAAGGCCTTTTGATGAAGCTGCTGTCTTAGGGGTATGATTTTATTTAGCAAGTCACTTAGCAATTAAGAATGGGTAACTCTTTCATCCCCTTTCACTTTTGCTAGCTGCTTTTACTTTTTAATGGAAAATAAAGACAGATGATTAAATTTAAAATTCTCTCTCCTTGAAAAGCATGGGAAACTTATATTCCACCTGAACGTTGAAGCCGTTACAAGTTACAACTGAGACTTGTCGTCATGCGATACTTTAAGTTGTTGTCATTATGACAGAATCTGATGTTCAATATTAATAGCCAGATTGTCAAATTTGACGTCGTTCATTAACTACTTAATTAATAAAGGAATAGTTCATTAACTATTGTTTTCAATTGTGATACATCTCTAATGGTTATTGTCATGTATGTTGGCATTAAATAGAGAGAGTCGTCTTACATCTTGTTGTGTTTCCCCTCTTTCGTCTGTTTAACCCCCTCACCCTCTGTCTTTGTAAAAGAAATTTTGAAGAAACAGGATAAGAAAGAAATGGAGGAAGATGTCATTGGTGATGCAGACAGGTGATTCTGTTTCTAAGCTTAAGATAGCAATGCTCCATCACCTTTTACTATTTTCTGTATCGTTTTGTCAGATGTTCTATCATCTGCTTTCTTATCCTTACTTGTGTATTAGATAGGTGCATTCTTTGATTCTAGTCCTGTTGGAACCCTTGGGGGTTGCACCACGCAGGTCCCTCAGAGTCAATCACAAGAAAAACAAAGGCAGCGCAGGAAATTAAGAACAGAGGATTTTTACTTGGAAACCCATAAAGGAAAAAACCACGGCTTTCCCTCACAAACACCAAAGAAATCTACTATTATCAACCTCCTGATTACAGTCTAGATTTCAGCCTACCTCTAGGCTCCTTTCGCTTATAGTAACTCTACTACAAGCTCATCTTAGTAACTCTATCAAGGACCCTCTACACTGATTAACTCTAATCAGTATCACGCTTAGGCAACTCTACCTAAGCACTCTCTCAACAAAAGAAAACACTACTCTTATATCATGAGTAGTTCAGTTACAAATCAATATTCACTCAAGAACAATTTCAATTTAAGCTCACATAAATGGCTAAGAACTTGAGCAGTGTTGGAACTGAGTTTTTGCTGCCTCTCTTCACTTTTTTTTATTGCAAAAAACCATTTGATGAAGAAGCGTCTCTTTCTTTTTATAGCTGAGTGATGATTAGGGCTGAAAGATCATTGGACCAGCTGTCCTAGTCTAGTCAGTACAAAATAGCACCTGCAAGTTTGTTACACAAGATGACAAAATTGTGCAAACAACGCGTGCCAGCTGTACTGTTCTTTGCACATCCGGGGACCTGGTCCCTTGCAGTTAGCTACTCATCATCGAAACTACATATAGCAAGTCCATACGTAATTTGATGTGAATATTACCTGTCATTGCTAGTGTAACAAATAAAATTATGATTATTTTGGTGAGTGGTAAGCTTGGCCCATTGGTTCTTAAGTGTGGGGTATTCGATCTCAGGATCTCGGGGTTAGGGCTGTAACTTGATCATTGAGTAAATCTCTTGGTTTGTTAAAATATGTTTCTTTTAGTGGGCAATGGTAATCTCTGTGTAGAGTAATGCTAATCGTTAAAGAAACTAAAGTATTCCTCGCAAATGCCGAGTCTAATATAGCAGGACTAAGCCTTAATCTCTATTAGTTGGTGTTGGATCTTTTGCCACTATTGTATTCTGTTTTTTACTGAATTCTTATGAATTTTAAAAGGTCACCAATCGCTTGATCCAACTAGTGTCCATATGATTTAAAGTCAGCTTCCTCTATTTTTAACACCTTCAGTCGTCAAATTGCCAGCACTGATGAACTTGTGCATATGAGGGTTTATGGATGACATAACCATATCATCTCAGCTGACATTTTCTCTTCTCGTAATCCATGTGTACTGCTTGTACTTTCTGTGGGATCTAACATAGTCTTGTATGCTCACATATTTATCTTTAAACATTCCTATTTCTGCTTCACTTATCTAATGTAAGCCTAATCTTGACGTATGACTGGTAAGTTTAACACCACAGTAGAACTCTAAACACTCCTTTGTTCATATATATATTTGAATCAAGATCGTCCTTCGCCATTTGTTATCTTTCTATTTCTTGACATAACATGAATAGCTTTATGAGTACGACTCTAACCTTTTGTTATGGCATTACAAGATGTGTTTTTCTACCACAAATATTTTGAACTTTATATTTTCATGGCATCCTTTACTTTTAAGACCTAATTCTTCAGTTGTACGTGAGGTTTCTGCCTTGCATGATCTACGAAGATATGTAAAGTTGCCCTCGTGATTTAAGTTGATCAATTAATCAAAGTAGCATCACTATTCACTATATCTCATTGATTTCGTTCTCTCATGTCAAAACCTTTTTGGTATTGGTTTAGTTTACTTATTTAAAGTTTTTATCCTATTTTCTCTCATTCCTGCTAATTTATTTACTTCTTTTCCCCCCTTCCCCTCTCTTTGTATGTTGTCTTTCTAATGGGCGAGAATCAAATGTGCAGGTGTCCATTCCAGTCATGCAAAAGCTGCTGCGCAAAAGCGCAAAATCCCTGTGTTATACATGGTATGATCAACTTAAAATTTTTCACAGCTGCTGTCAGTATTCCTCAATTCTAGTTAATAAATTGTACCGATGCCTTTTTGTTACGCAGGATGAAGAATTTTCTCGTTTCAATATGTAGTATTATCTTTTTCTCATTTCAATATGTAGTATTATCTTTTATTTATCATACTTTTTTATCTTATATTTACCTTGTTCTAGTTCCAGTGGCTTCAATAGATTCTTTTTTTGTTTCTTCAATGATGCTGTTATGAAGTTTAAGGGAGCTTTTGACTTGTAACCGTTAATTCAACTTTCCGTTGAATTCCTGGTTCTGTAAAAAGTTTGAAGGATCATCAAGTATTTAAAAGTCATATTAGATGATAGAGACTGATAGCAGGGACTTTAGCACATCTTCTGTTAAGGCTATTCTTGTTTCTTGTAAGCTTACACTATAAAAGGCTGCCTGATGTTCTAATGTTATTCAGTCACTCCTTTCTTGTGCTCAAGAATATGCATTTTGACATTGTGCAGTTCTGAAAGGTGGTTCGACTCTTCCAGAAAAGTTACCAGCTTCTGGGTCTCCTGTGGTGGACCAGCAATCCACTGAACCATCTCACTCTGGGTAAGTGTTACTCAAATATGCGCATGATCATGTGTACATATGACAGCTTTAGTGATGAACATGGGTTTTGACTGTTACCGCACGAACCATCTATGATGTAAATAGTAAATACAACCATCAGCAGCTGTATCAGTTAATAATCCTTCATTAGAAATGGAGCCTTTTATCTGACATTTTGATGTGACCTCTTCTGCATGTACGTTGCAAGCTCTTAGCACTCAAAATCTTATTATGCTATTTGATTGTTATGTAAGCTTATGTGGCATAATCTGTTGAATTACTAGGATTTTTTCATGTGCATTTCTGTATCTACTGCATGCCCCAACACCCAAATCTACTGTTACTTAGGCAGAGCAGATTGCTGATTACTGAGCTTCTTAATCTTTATGTGGAAGATTTGTATTAACTTTATTTTCTTTACTCAAGGAGCTCGCACAGAACTGCTTCACTTCGTCAACTTTCCTCCAATTTTGCACAGTTCAATAATTTGCAGACCCCACTAAGGTCGAGGAGGCCACTGACCAGAAAGGTATGCGGGAGTTCTTGTGTTTCCTCTGTTTATTTTTCTAAAAAGTTGACCGTAATGACAAACTACAGGATGCACAAGTCATAAACGAATGGAGGTTTATGAAGTTAAAGGAATACAGGGACAACAACATTGCAGCTGAAAATGAAGCTTTTGATCGGTACATGCAGAATGTTGGTCTATTAGAGGAGGTGTTTGCTGTGAATTCTTCAGAGGATGAGGAGAATGAGGATGGTTCAACAGAAGATGATAATGAGGCAATGATAAACCGTGTGAAGTTACAGCTTAGATCAGATCCAACTAGAATAGAGAATACCAGAAAGAGGATGCAATATGTTATAGATCAGGGGTTGAGGAAGCTGAGGAAGTTGGATTCAGGCGACAATGCTACTGACCTTAGTGATCTAGATGCACTTGGCAGAAAAAAAAAGGTCAAGACTGCTGAAGCTGAGCATGTCATGGCATTCACTGAGCTTATCGATAAGTTGAATAAAGCTCGAAATGAGGAAGACCTGAAAGCTTGCTGGGAGATGAAATCCCAGCTGTTTAACCAACCTAAAAAAGAAAACCAAACGGAGTCTGAAGATGCAGAGGCACCCATTGAGCAGAGTTTGAAAGATAGTGTCCCACCAACAATGCCATGGGGTCATCCTCCACCCAAGTGGTTTAGCACAACTACTGTTGATGATGAAGAACTTTGTCGAATTAACGCAGAGTTTGATTCACTTGAGGATATAGAAGAACTGTAACTTTATACAATCTTTAGGCCAGGTTGTATGTCTTGTAGTCATTAGTTAGGGGCCTGATTTCGCGGTCTGTTGTTTTATGTTGTTATATAGTGCTAGTTAACGGTTGACAAGTTATAGTGCCTGGTGTCCAGCTTAATGGAGACCCATTTTGTGGCATTGGTGGGAATTCAGTCTTCATCAGCTATTTTAGGTGGCTGTTTTATTTCATGCTAACTGGACTTTGGCCCATATATGAAGGTCCAATTCAATTATAGTTGGTAGTCTAGAGAGGAAATCCATCACAAGTAATGGGAAAAAAAAGAAATGAAAAATGAAAAATGACATAATATCCACTTGCTTCCCTCAACAAGAAGTCCAATTCTACTATCTGAATTACCACCAAAATCTGTAAAATTCATAGGGAGTTGCTTGGCGGAATCAAGTCGTCTTTGGCTATCTTTAAAAGAATTCTTTTTTGCTCATTTTAAACGTTGAAGAGAGAAATAAGATATTTTAAGGATATTATTACTAATCACTTTTTGGCTCCGCTTTTCTAAAAGTAACCGTTATTATGAAATTTCAAATTCTATGTGTGAAACTCCATTTCATAAAAAACAAGAAGACAACTCAAGTGTTGCTCCACTGTAACTTGGGATCAATGTAGAGTTCTCTATTGGTCCATTATTATGGTAGAAACTGGATCCATTGGCCTCTTATGGTTGTCTTTGAAAAATAACCACTGTTGTCTATTGTTACTTTGTTTCAAATTTCAAAAGTGGAATTTCAGGGCGTTATTCTAAAATTTTATTTATGAAATTCGGAACTCCATGAAAATAGCAACTATTTTTTTTACTATAAAAGTTGAGAAGTCGTTATTTATGAATTTTTTCCTTTATTATTCCTTAATGGCGTGTTTGATTATTTTATGTCGTTTTTTCTAATAAGATTTAGATAGATCCACTTGTTGATAAGACTATAGTGCTGATTATTATCTTTTCATCTGTTTTGTTTTAGTTTTTCTTAATCACCAAATAAATAAAGGCTCATAATATTTCTTGAACTTAAACATCACTTCTAATTTGACTTTCAATATCCTCTTCACATTGCCTAGGTCAAAATTCTTCTCATATCAATTCATAAGATGCCTTTAGTGATTAGTCAATTAGAGCATCATCACCGATATGAGCCGTGATGTGATCTATCGTTGAGATTATCTCTGTTCTTAATTAGAAATCTTGAATTTGAGCTTCTAAAAATCTCACTGAAAGTGTCGTTCCTCGACAATGAACCTTATAATATGTGAATTTAAAAAATCGACTTCAATATAATATCAAACACCGAGAAGAAAAATATAGAGCAGCATTAATTGCCGCATCCTGAACTTTAACAAGTTGGTCAGACATGGACCTAATCCATAACATGCCCTGTATAAAAACAGTGGGTGCTAAATAATAGTACTCCCACCACCGTCCCAAATTGAGATGACATATTGATTAAAAAAATAATTAATATTATGTCTAGTTTACCATAGTACCCCTATTAAATGATGGTTACATTTTAATTTAAAAAAAAAAGTAATTAATGCAAAGGGTAAAACATGAAATTTTTTTTTGTCTCTTCTTGATTAATAAAAAAAGACAAGTAAAATGAGAAATCAAATTAAAAAATTTGAGACGGAGGGAGTACTTCTTTTTAACATTCTTGAAGAAATAATTAATAAAGATTAAAAAAAAATTAAAAAGAAGATAAAGAATGTGAACGCATTTTTGTTTTTCTAAAAGAAAAAATGTGTTGAAAAGTGTGTTTCTTTTTGAGTTTTTTCTTTTTCTTTTCTTTTGATGATGGTGGGGTTAGGACCAACTTATGTATAACTCGATTAATTTCACAGAATATCTAACATCTTTCACCGGCAAAGTAAATTGACATATGCAAGCAACTCTTTTTTATCATTCTTTTACTTTCTTTGAATAATTAGTCTACTGATCAAAGTTTAACATTTACTTTCTTTTCCCAATATTGTAACTGTCGATTCAAGAAATGCAGACAAATATGTGGAAGATGAACCAGACATGTGATTTTGATCAATTTTTTTTAAACTTTAAGTTAGATTCTCGATGTGATTTTGATTATTTTTTTTCTTGTATTTTTATGTTGGATTCTTGAAATACTGAAAAAGAAATATCCCCACACTTTCACCTTGTTGTTTTAAAGTAGCATCCCAATAAGAACCCATGAATGGCCACACACAAAATACGAATAACAATCAATAATGTGATAGTGGTATAGAATCCCAATAAGTTCCTCCATGTCATGTGCACCAAAAAAGTGAAATTTATATGAGAACATTACAATCTCCTTGGAACAATCAAACAAATAAAAAGGTCCATGTTCCTTTGTTTTCATCCAACTCCCTCTTTTCAAATTATCTGTCACAATTTCTATAGTTCCAGTCAAAACCCTCTCCTATTAAAAGGCATGAAAAAAGAAAAAATCCGACAGATAATTTATAACGAAAAGTGTACTTCCATACATTAGTGTAAAGGAGTGGATGGAAAAGAAAAAGATCAAAGAGAAAGTAAGGAATCCCATAAAGAAAAAAATCATTAATTATGACAAAGAAATTTCACATTATTTTTTCCTTGAAACAATGTCCTCAAAATCATGATCAAGATTTGTTTGGTTGCTTCTTTGCTTCATTTATTGATTTTCATGTGTACCTCTAATCTAATTATTATTTGCATGACCATTTTTGTTTGGTGGAAGTCCATCTTTCTATGCCAATTTTTCTCCTTGAAACAAGGCTGTCAAATGCTTTCAATTCTCAATAGTTATACTTATATGCACATCTCAACAACTTTTCATTGCCTAAACCAAAGTTGTGATGGGAGGGTGGATATTTTTATATTAGTTTATATGTTTTGTGTTTGTTATACTGTTATTTGTCCTGAATCGGGGATTTCTATTTCACTGAGATAGTGGTACGATCTACGTACATTTTACCTTCTCCAGACCCCACTATGTGCATCGGAATGGACTGAGTATATTGTTGTTGTTATAATTAATGGTTTTGAATTTGAGCCGTGAGTATGAAGTCATTTTTTAATAGGGAATGCTTAGTTCGAGCCCTAGATATAAGGTTATTTTTTTTATAGAGAACACTTTAATTTCCTCCTCAAACTGAAATTTTCTCACGCAAATTTAAATGAGTCGAACCCAAAATAAATACTCCAAAACACCAGGAGGACACCAGAAAAAAGAACTTATCATTGCCTTCTCTTTAATGATTTAAGTTGTACAATTTTCTTGATACTGCTAGCATAGCTTAACGTGTGATCATATGTTAGATATTATTTTTGCAAAGTTAGAAATCAGTGTTTATAATAAAAATTTATTTATAAGTACTTTATAAATGAACTGATTGAGTAAATATCTTTTTACACCGTCTTAGACTCTTTCTTTGCTAGTTCATTATCTTAATATTCTATTATTATCAATTTATCATGAGTCATGACTTAAAGATTGATTTGAGATAGTCAATCTACTAATATATATTATTTCAGAAAATCATTGCTTCTCTTTTATTTCAATTTCCTTCGATAAAGAAAGTAAAATGACTTTATGAGAAATTACAATTAGTCATCAATTCTATGGCCAAGAAAAGTCATTCATCTTAATCATAATGGTTCTCTCCTTTCCTTTCCCATTACCAATTCATTAATTTGGATAAATGATTTAGCTCACCAAAAAGACAAACGGCTGCTAGCTAATCTTAGATCATGCAATAACTTTTAGTAACATATACATACATATACAATATATATACACACACTTGCGATTCAATCAATCGAGTGATCAAGAGGCTAATCTTTTTTGTTTGGGTCAGTAGTTAAAAGAAATTCCTCGCTTTCTCTTAAACAAGGGAAGGGCGTAGCGTTAAACATGCCTCGCCTTTCCGAGGTCTTGAGCACCAATTGAAAATCTAATCTGACTTTTAAAATGGAAGTGAGCACAGTTGAGAGGACCCCATTTTCTCGCTTATATATATATATGAAAATGATTTTTTAAATTTATTTGAAAATTTCAAATTTAACTTGAAGTTTTATTTAAATATATTCAAACAGGAAAACTATTCCAATATCCTTGCAAAAAATATAATCAACCACAACTAGTATATTTAATTCCATTTCCATAAACTCCAAATAAAGAGAAACATATTTGATTTTATGGTGAAACGCCTATTTAACTATGCAAACAGTAATAATTATGATCCATCACTATTAATTTTTAAATAAGAAGATGAATAATTAACCTAATCATGTTGTCAATTCTGATCTAGCTATAAGCCCACAAGAGCTACTTTCTCTGTCTACTTTATCCCTTATTTATAAATAGAAAAATATTTTTTAATTTAAAATATTCATTTTATTCTCAATGAAATAATTTATAGTCACACAAATGTTTAGAATCCGTTTTAGGCCATAAATAAATCTCAAAAATCTTTCCTTCTTTCTAGAATTTTGTGGCTAGTCAAACAATATCACTAAAATTAATATGAAAAAATTATATATAAGTATTTATTTTTAAAAAATAAAGATGACGTGACAAATAATTAAATGAAATAACGTGTAGTAATGGGGGAAGGAGGTTTCATATTAATGGAGATAATTGTTTGATTATTCTTCTTCTCTTTTAGAAAAAAAGTTTGGGCATGTGTATTTCTGCAGTGAAATGTCATGTCTATATATAACTATGTATGGAGTTTTGGGCATGCTGCATTATCTCTGTATAAAATTGTGGGTATATTATCACATTTCATACCACATTTTTTTCAAATGAAATGTATCATGGACCTCAATCATCCATATTCTCGGCTAACTTCATGAATAGCTATTATCTCATCATGGTTTAATAAAGTGGCTAGATACACTAGTTTGTATATCTCCGAGATATGACAGTGTCCCTACATATGAACACATTGCATGTTTGAGACTGGGATTTATGCGGGTCAAATAAGTACCCAACATCAGCATGACCAATAAGATTGGGACTACAATCTTTAGAATAAAATAAGCTCATGTATTTTATCCCATTTTGATGTCTCTCAGTAGGAGCAGAAATATGTCTTGCTTAACAAATTGACTGAAGATACACTAATGCACCACTTGCACTAGGATATGATACTTCATAACCAATTCAATTCGATATATTTTTTATGTCGACAAACAATCTATTGCTTTTGAAAACTCTCCAAGAGTTTCAATGATACTCAAATCATCAAATTATCTCTTATGAGGATAATAAAAAGTTTCCCAGAAACTTTATATGCTTCAGGTATTTTGAATCCTTTAGGGATTTTCATATAGATTTTTGTCAAGTAACAATATCCAACATGTCAAGTGTGACATCTTCAAGTGTCTGGACTACAAATCAAATAAGTTTTACGCTTACCAAAATGCATCCTTTCAGGTCACTTGATAAATATTTCTACATTAGCATGCTTATATAAACGTAGAATTCAGATCCTTGTATCTTATACAATATTACGCCAATATTGTATCAAAGATATCATCGATGATATATCATTTTATATTGATTCACAATGTGACATAACATTTTGAGATCTCATCACTTCTTTATTTTCAGGTACCTGAACCTCTTATAAGTTTTCATGAAGTGTAATGTCGTAGGCTATTTAAGTGCACATTGCCTTCTTATTATAATTATCTGCTCCTTATCCTTTTCAAGGATTATTTCATTTGAAATTGATTGGTCTACCATGCTTCACGCATGCATAGACTTTATCCTTTAGGGACATAAAATAGGAGCATTTACAGCTTAATATGATATGCATTCGACATTTGACTTGAATTATCTTTTGAATGAGGATTTGATGATAATCTTAACATACTTCGTAACTGCCTATAATCTCATTCCTTATGTTAGGAAAACTAACATACACCCTTTGTCTTCATTGAGAAATCCATCTTTGTGCATCATGGTATATTTATTAATCATATACCGCACATCAAAAATATTATATGAACAACGTGTGGTTCCTGACTCATAACCAACTCTAAGGGAAAATTAATAATAATTTATTGGTTTGATGCATACAAGTGCTTTTGTATATAATATTTCAAACCAACACATGAAGCTTTTGTTCTCATTAGCAATGGTTCAGCTATTTATCGAAGGCATTCAATGCTAAACCAGCATTATCAAGATGAATTATCTTGATTACATAATCCGAAAATTATGCTTTTAACTCAATTTATTGAGCAAACAACTTTATGAATGTCAAACTACAGGTTGACAATAAATGTACAAGTGATCATCTCGATGCATCTTAATAGATCATATGACTGGTGAATGGGCCCATATTCACCTTTTATACTTTTCATATTTTGAGGGATCTAATCCCAATATTAGTTGGTCCAACCAACTTATCATGAGAACAAGCGACATAAATAATTTTTGAAGAATCTTCTAGTTCTTCAATACATGTCTAATACTTAATATGCATATCTTCGAGATGTCACAATCATTCATATCAATTTATGAACTTTTATTCTAGTAAACTCCAAGTTTACCATGACATGTACTTTTTTCTTTAGTAAATTTTAGATTTTCAGATTTACTATTACATGAATAAATTTATGATTTACTACTTTAGAAGTAGATTTCAAAATAACTCTTCTCAGTTATTCTGCCTCATTCGGTGAATTGTGATACCATAACAATCAAGTGCACTTTTGCATTAATAAACTTCTCATTCTCCAAGAATGAAATATAATCATGCCTTAAGCGTATCAAATTATGATAGCTGCTACAAAAGCAAATTGAGACATACATATGATTTATTGCTACCACATTCAATTCAAGGAATGGAGCATGTTTGACAGGACATGTTTCACCAAATACTCATTATTTTGCCTTATCCATCATAATATCATCAATATGGTGCATTGAGGTTCAAACTCAACGTTTTATCCATATAAATGCGTCTTAGGCATAAATTCATGGGAATTGAACCCAAGATTAATAAGAAATTACTAACCTTGAAATTACCTTTAGATTAATAATCTCATCTTATTTGGCAGAGTCTCGTGCTTGAAATTACATTTAGATAAATTACTTTTAGATTAATAACCTCACCTTGTTTGGTTAGAGTCGTGCTGAAAACGTGTTATAAAATATAAAGTAAGAACAAAAAAATATAAAGCAAGAACAAGAACAAATAGATAGAATAGAGAGTAATTCTTATTTCTCATTCTTGAGGATGATTTACAATGAAGGAAACCCTTCTATTTATAGGAAAAATTTACTCCTAGTTTCTGACTAAAAGACAGATACTTTAAATTCCGATAGATATCAAGTAGATCTTGATAGATTTTATTAGATCTTGATAGATCTTATTTATATTATTAATAGACATTCACTATAATGTAAATACATTCATAACATATATAATATATAAAAGCACCCACTAAAACAAAAGTAGGTTGGGTGCATTGACATTTAAGTTGACTTTAAGGTTCTCCATTAGAAGGGATGCCCCGGGTTCAAACCTCATTGAGGTGAGTTTTCATTTTTTTTCAGTTTTTAAATCTTTTAAGTACTACTATCCTTAAATTCTGGGTCCGTCACTTCCCATCACGATAGTGTAGCTCAAATATAAGAAGTTATACTTAATACAGACGGCTTAGGTAAAACTATCCAATTAATATGAATCATATATTTATTCTATTATATGGAAGAGCGGTAGGAAGAAGGTGGAGGCTGTTCTTCCAGCTTCCGCCACCTATTCTTTGTAATTTCTTATTTTTTTATTTTAATTTATGTATTTTATTTTTTATTTGATATGAATTTAAAAATAAAGTTACTTTAAATTGCATAATTAACGGCTTAAAAAGTTTTAAAAAGTATAAAAATTTGATTGACTCTCAGTATTCTATCAGTGTTTCATAAATTGTGGTAGACGAACTAACATATCAACAACAACAAACCTAGTGTATTCCCACACAGTGGGGTCTGAGGAGGGTAAGATGTACACAATCCATACCACTACCTCCGGAGAGGTAGCAAGGCTGTTTCCGATAGACTCCCAGCTCAAGACAGAGAATAATAAACAAATTTATAATACAAGCATGAAACAAGATGGCACAACAGAGATAAGACACCTACATTTAATACCCTACACTAACGTACCAAAGGAACCCCCTACATGCACTAGCCTTCTATCCTAATGTGTGTACTCCACACCTCCTATCTAGGGTCATGTCCTCGGAAAGATGTAACTGCTCTATGTCACGTCTAATCACCTCTCTCCAATATTTCTTCATTCTACCCCTAGCCCGCTTGAAGCTATCCAAAGCTAGACTCTCACACCTACGAACTGGGGCATCTGTGCCCCTTCTCATCACATGCCCAAACCATCTCGGTCGAACTTCTCGCATCTTATCCTCTACCGAAGTCACTCCAACCTTCTCACGGACAGTCTCATTCCTAACCCTATCATCCCTAGTAATCCCACACATGCAAAGTAACATCCATATTTCTGCCACCTTCAATTTTTGAACATGAGAGTTTGTGACTAACCAACACTCCATTCCGTATAGCATGGCCGACCGGACTGCCACTCTCTAAAGAACTTGCCTTTCAGTTTGGGAGGCACCTTCTTATCATATGACACTCCCGAGCCGAGCCTCCACTTCATCCAACCTGCCCCAATACGATGGAAGATATCCTCATCAATCTCACCATTTCCCTAAATCATCGACCCGAGATACCTAAAACTATCCCTTCTACAAACAACCTGGGACCCCAATCTCACTACTCTGTCGTCCTCCTGCCTCAAGTCATTAAACTTGTATTTCATATACTCAGTCTTGCTCCTACTCAATCTGAACCCTTTAGACTCAAGGGTTTGTCTCCAAACCTCCAATTTATCATTCACACCTCCCCACATCTCGTCAATTAAAACAATATCATCTACAAAAAGTATACACCAAGGCACCTCACCTTGAATACGATGCGTCAACATATCTATCACCACCGCAAACAAAAATGGGCTAAGAGTTGATCCCTGATGCAACCCCGTTAAAATCAAGAAATGCTCTGAATCTCCTCCCGTCGTCCTCACCTGAGTCTTTGCTTCCTCATACATGTCTTTAATCGATTTGATGTACACCACCGGGACCCCATTCATGTCCAAGCATCTCTAAAGCACCTCCCTAGGTACTTTGTCGTATGCCTTCTCCAAGTCGATAAACACCATGTGCAGGTCCTTCTTTCTTTCTCTATACTGATCCACCAGTCTCCGCACCAGATGAATTGCCTCCGTCGTCGAGCGCCTGGGCATAAATCCAAACTGATTATTCGAAATAGACACTATCCTCCTCAACCTCCGCTCGACCATTCTCTCCTAAATTTTCATCGTGTGACTCAACAACTTAATACCCCTATAGTTAGTGCAACTCTGGATGTCACCCTTGTTACTATATAGAAGAATCATGGTACTCTATCTCCAAGCCTCAAACATTTTTGCAGTCTTAAAGATGCCGTTAAACAACTCCGTCAACCACCATACACCAGCCCTGCCTGTAAGCTTCTAAAAATCCACAGGAATCTCGTCCGGCCCTGTTGCCCTTTCCCTCCTCATCTTGCAAATAGCCTCACTGACCTCTTCCACCTTAAAATGCCTACAATAGCTGAAATCACGATACCCCTCTGAGTGCTCCAGCTCCCCTAACACAAAGTCCCTGTCCCCCTCCTCATTTAAGAGACAATGAAAATATGACTGTCATCTATTCTTAATATGCACGTCCTCCACCAGTACACTACTATCCTCTCCCTTAATACACTTCACTTGATTAAGGTCCCGCCCCTTTCTCTCCCTAGCCTTATCAAGCCTAAATAATCTTTTTTCTGGTCTCTCTCTTCTAACCCCTCATACAAGCTCTTAAATGTTGTTGTCTTTGCAGCCATAACTGCTAACTTGGCCTCTCTCCTAGCAAACTTGTACCCCTCTCTATTTACTCGTTTATCCACTTTATCCTTACTCGCTACCAACTTAGCATACGCCCCCTTTTTAGTTTTCACTTTCTTCTTAACTTCTTCGTTCCACCGCCAATTCCCTCAACGCTGACTAGCCCGGCCCCTCGAGACACCCAACACCTCTCTAGTCGTCTCTTTGATGCACCAAGCCACCCTATCCCACATACCATCCATTTTCCCTCTATACTCTTACACCTCTATCTCCGCCACCTTCTTCCCTATCTTCAACACACTCACCGACGTCAAGCCACCCTACTTAATCCTAGGTTGGCCCTCCTCATTCCTTCTCTTCCTATCCTTTTTTAAACCCAATTCCATCACCAGAAGCCTGTGCTGGGTCAAAAGGTTCTCACTCGTAATGACCTTACAATCCCAACACAAAACCCTTTCCCCTTTTCTAATCAACAAAAAGTCAATTTGGGTCTTGGCCATTACGCTTCGGAAGGTGATCAGGTGATCCTCCTTCTTCGAAAAGTTTGAATTCTCTACCATCAACCCAAAGGCCCTCGCAAAATCCAACAGAGCCACTCCCTCATCATTCCTATCCCCAAAACCTTACCCACCATGCACATCGCCATAGCCTTCCAGTAACACCCCTATGTGACCATTAAAATCCCCTGCTTCTACAATGTTCTCAGAGCTAGGCACGTCTCTCACCACCTTGTGCAAAGCCTCCCAAAATCGCTTCTTCTCCTCTCTGTCCAAGCCTACCTGCAGCGCATAAACACTATACACTTTCAACGGACACCCCCCAATGACCAACTTAATAGACATCAACCTATCGTTGATCCTCTTCACCTCTACTACCTGCTTTTAAGCTCTTCATCTACTAAGATGCCTACTCCATTCCTATATCTGTCGCTTCCCGAGTACCAAAGCTTGTACCCATCTACATCTCTAGCCTTAGACCCTACCCACTTAGTCTCCTGGACACACGCAATATTAATCTTCCTCTTTATAAGAATCTTCATAAGCTCTATGGACTTAACCTGAAGGGTCCCTATGTTCCAAGACTCCACCCTCAACCTATCAACTCTCAAGTCGCATATACCTCTACCGCCCCTTGTTCCATACCCCAAACCTGTCCTAACACCGAACTTAGCCCCCTACCCCAAACCAGCCTTTCCCTCTTCCCCCACCCTTAATCCCGCCCTCCCCTCATCTCTGTCACGACCCAAATGGCCATGAGTGGGACCCACACTAACCTTCCTATGGGAAAACCATCTAAATTAAACCATTACCCAATCACTTAGTCAATATTAAAATGATATTTTCATAAAACCATCTTAACAATAATAATTTAGAGTTAATCATCAATAGCACAAAAACCAAACAATCTACTAACTGAATTCCCAAGACTCGAAAGTCATCGTACAAGAACTATTAACAAAGATCATGTTTAAAGAGATATCCTAAAATAAAGTAAATGAAAAATATTTCATTGCCTGAAAGATGGACAAGAACAAATAAGATGACCCACGGCAGCCTGGAGACAGAGTGCTCATCGATGGATCAAGATCTGCTATCAAACTCTAGAAGTGAGATCGTGTATGAGCCTCTAGAACAATTTCTGCACTCAACAAAAGAAGAGTACAGGGTAGTATCAATACAAACTACTATGTACTGGTAGGTATCATAAGCCAACTCAACTTAATAACATGTACACAACATAAATCAAATAACAAGTAGACAGGCATCATCACATAACAAATTCTCAATGAATAAACAATACAACAATAACAGGTCAAACAGTGCTCACAAACAAGCCACATAACCATCAAGAGTATCAACCATAACGTAAACATCCATAAAATCAACACAAATATGCACACACATGCTATGATACTTATTTTGGCCCAAATAGTCATGACCTATAGGGAACAATCTATGTTCATGTACTGTACCGGTGTGGTACCCGATCCAACACAAATATAAATGTACCGGCGTGATACCCGATCCAACATAAATATAAACGTATCAGTGTGGTACTCGATCCAACATAAATATAAATGTACCAGCGTGGTACCCAATCCAACACAAATATAAACGTACCAGCGTGGTACTCGATCCAACATAAATATAAACGTACCAACGTGGTACCCGATCCAACACAGATATAAACATACTGGCGTGGTACCCGATCCAACATATATATAAACAAGTATTATCAATACAATTTACATAACCTCACAGCATACAACACAATGTACCAAGTTTACAAGTACACTTAAAGTCATAAGATAATTCCATCAAGTTAATTTTCAATAAACATTTATATACAAATCAACAATCCAAACATCAACAATTTCAAGGACGTCCGAATACCAATCCACACGTATCTAATTTAGGAGCATATACATAATTAAGTCGAGTCTAAACTCCAATTAAACCGTAACCTACCTCAACCGAAGAAATCGAATGTAATCTACTTTGCAAGGGTTTTGCCCTTATGTAAGGTTTCCAAATGTGTCAAATCTGTTCAAATAAATAATTTCATAAGAGTAAGAATCGATTAACACCCATTTTATGAATTTATACTCTAAAATTGGAAAGAAAAGAACAACAGTTGTTACTTCTGAATGTTATCCGTAAACAGAAAACTGCAACTTACATATTTATAAAAAAGAAGTTGTGAAATCACTACCAATTATATTATTATTTAAATAATAAAGTCTTATCATTTTTTCATCAATTCCACCTTATTGTTTACAACTTTCAGTGGCATCCTTTTTTTTTTCTTTTGTTCAACAAATTCTTTGTTTTCTACTCTAATCTAATAAATCGAGAAATGACAAAAACTATCCACTTTTTGGCCAATCACGTTAACAAGAAACAAACTAAAACCTTTTTCAAAGTTGTTACTAGAAACCTTCAATTGCTTCTGCTTACTTCATCCGCCTCTTTTTCTTTTCTCTTTCATGAAATCTAATTAACTGTTATAGTTCAAAGTAAAACCTGCTGACTTATACTAATTTTAATGTGGATTACATGACAAGAAAATAGATATAGTTTCAACCCACTACTTTTAACTAAATTAATATCTAATACCCAAACTTTTAGTAATTCCTCAATATTTGTTCAGAATTCCATAGAAAGTAATTTAAATATGTAAATTGATTAAAAAGTACATTCCGTGCTCATTGAAAATACTATGACCCCAATCCGAGCCCATCTCAATCAAAAGTAGACTATTATTGGGTTTAACTTTCTCAACTCAATAACCCCACTAACGACTTAACTCACTTCGGGACACCTAAAAAACTAGTACTACTTATCCCGTGAGTCATAAACCATGTATACAACTACTGAAAGAGCTAAAATAGAGAAGATGAGAAAATTTCACAAACCACCAGGAGGGTCGATACATTGGATACCAATTAAATAATCGTTCGTCCCCGAACGGGCTAACACGCGACAAGAAAGGAACGAATGAATTACTTGAATCATAAAAAAAATGTGGATACTTGTTACGGAGGGCTGCTTCGGTCTCCCAAGTGGCCTCCTCAATAGGACGATTCTTCGACTGGACCTTTACAGACACAATCTCCTTAGTCCTCAACTTAAGAACAACCAAATACCTAGCCGAGCCTATGCGTACCCCCACCGCCCCAAACTCGGAGGATTCAATTAGCATACAATAACACAAGGCATATTCTTTACCCATATATATGCAACCGTTCTATACCGTCTGATAAATATAGGTGCATGCTGGTGATAGGTGGTGCACATGCAAGAATGAATGCAAAGTACACAATCAATATCACAACTCATCATAAATGTCCTCATCAAGACCATCATCATCGTAATCAACCTCCGGCCTTGCCGGATATCAACACATCATCAATAGTATCCTCCGTCCTTATCGGGTATCAACATATCATAAATACATCCTCCAGCCTCGCCGGATAGCAACATCATCACAATAGTCAAATAACATACACTAAAATACTCATAAAAATAGTCATATCATCATAGAATATCTATCTAGTCAATACTTTCCAACTACTCGTTATTAGCTGACCAACACTTATTATAATAGGATCAATAGTTCACTAGTCATCACATAACCTCTAGTTATTAGCCTAAACATTATCCTTCACATAATCCTTATTCACGGAATAACAACTAACCGCTATTTATTTAATAGCCAACGTCTAACATCTAGTCAAAGTTCATCACTAGATCAAAACCGCCATTTATCCACCATTTATTATTATCAACTAATCATCCTATATCCATTAATCATTACTAGACAACACATTACTACTTGTCAGCTAATCATCTTTTATTAACTAATCCTTGTTTAACTACTCAATTGATAACCATTTAGCAACTACTCAAAGTTATTAACTAGTCACCTCTTATTACTAATATTTCTTATTATCTAGTCTCATTAACACACAACTCCTCATTTATCGACTAATCGACATCACAAACTTAGTCATCAATACCAACTAATCTTCACTTATGCTAGACCCGACCTCACCATAAGCCATCCATTAACCATCGCTAGCTACCATGTTTCAACCAAGCAAGATTCATTAACTAATACATTAGATTCCTAGTCATACTAGTGCTATAGTCCACTAATAGACAACTAGTTACCCCATAGCTTAACTATTAATTAGGCAGAACAATTGTAAGATCATATTTCAACTACAATCACATCAATTACCAATATAATACTCATGAATGTACCAAATTTGTGCATGCCATCACCAGTATCCAATCAATAAAGTCTTAAGCAATATACTGCATCTCCCTCTATCCCATATCGAAGAGATGTGTATACAAATATATATGCATTCATAAACTATAATCATATCCTTTACACTATAAACACTCCTCAGATATTCAATCATTATCATGACACGGACCTTGGCCTATTAATTTATCCGAAATAGTCACAACATCATAATCACGACCTTAAGCCCATATACATATCCTAAAGTCATATCGATAATCATATTTATAAGCCGTACCATATATCTAGTTATCTCACATATAGGAGGTATAATATAGATAGACGTGTAATCGTCTATAGAATATCTTATATCGATAGGTCATACATGACTACAAGGAATATCACGTCTCTGGGTCAATTTACATATCTAAGAGGAAATAGCATCTCTCTAGGTCAATTATCAAGTCTAAGAGAAAATAGCATCTCTATAGACCACATAACATATTTAGGAGGAATATCATCTCTAAATATCCAATATCACTTCCACAGGAAGTATCATAACTATAACTTAAAAGCCATAATTCAGGAACATCAATACAAGTTACCAAGTTACGAAGTAACCTTATTATAAGGTTTACTAGCCTCATCTATGTCTAACATCCACAACTAATTCCACAAGACTTAGTACAAGTTTAGGCCTAAGTGGGCAAGACAATCCCACTTCTAATCCTCAATTTCCATAAATAGGTACACTATGTCCCAAATTAGGCTAAGGTATCTAGTTCTTCTTCTAAATGTCAAGTAAGCCATATTCAAGCCTAAGATAGCAACTTCGACTAGCACCAAGGTACTCAAGTCAACTCTACCCAACTTACGGTTTCAAGACTACTGCACTAGCCCAATAAGGCTAAATATACAAATCATGCTTCAAATACTAAAACCACATCCCAAACATAGGTTTACATCATACCCACGCTACAACTAATCTAAACTAGAGAGGAAACGCAATAGGATTTGAAAGAGGTATAAACATGCCATTTTATGGGCCTCACAGAATTAGAGCCTACAGCACATTATCCTCCACAACATTGTTGATATCCATCTAATAACCATACCTTAATCACTCAACAAGAAATATCCACCAAGTATAACTTAAGAAAAGATCAATCATGCTATTTAATAATTCATTTATCCTCCCATTCAGGATCATCCTTGATTATTTTATGAATGTAACTAAGCCATTTGATTTTGCATTGCCACTATCATAGAAATTACTATCCTTTAAAAGTGTCATATATTATCCAACTTTGTGGGACATGCAAAGGTATAATTCAGCCACAAGGTTAAGTCAATAATAATTTATCTTCTCAAAATTTTTCCTAATACATAAATCTACAATTACAATTTATGTCCTGACAATCACTAAATCAATATTTTTCAACGACAAACACTTCATGGTCAAGCCAAACATCCCTTATATCACTAACACCAATTTAAGATATACAGAGTCATTCTTATTTCTACCTAACAATATTTTGATTATGGGCTTTACTTAACTCTTAATCACCTCAAGAGTGGTCCCCACACCACTAGCTCATAAGCAAGGCCAAACAAAATAAATCTATTATAGTTCATTGACAGTCTCATCACCAATATCACATTTCAGACAAGTCATCGATCAAATTCTGTAGGTATCAACAACCTTTACTAGTTTTTGTCACTTTTATTTAAAACTCATTATTTTGCCAAGCACTAAGAATTCGTTCACATAAGGAACTCAAAGATAATGTCACTTAGCTAGTCCTCACAAGGAATCCATTATAGGTTCAATAATAGAACTGCACAAAACTTCCAAACACAGTCTCAATAGCCAGACCGCACTAGGATCCCCAAATAGTATCAAATAATGGAACTACTTAAGAGTCTATCCACAACATCATTAACAAGAACCTTTCATTATGAAAAATACATATCACCTCAGTCTTTTATTCATGTCACTTTTTCACCATCTTTTCTCGACATCACATTCTCATATCATCCTCTTAATTCTCACACCATCAATCTCATCAGTATAATAGTATAAAAAATAAGTAAGCACCATAGAATTTCTAATTTCACAATAACAAGAAATCAAATAATCTCATCACATTTATCAACAAAAATAACTTAGTCAATTTTCATCACTTAACAAAAATAATTCACAACAATGACAAAAATCTAGCAACACAAGTTTAGCCAAATATCAAACACAAGCAATCAATAAATTCACAACTTTCACAAGTCTTTACCTATTAACAATAACTTTTAGACCTTATTAACAGATACCAATTGAAATCTCCTAGATTTTTATTCAAAATTATTAAGATACCAATTGAAATTGTCTAGATACCAATTGAATTCAATCTAGTAGTCCAAGATTAGGACGACACGATGGAGAGAAAGAAAGAAAAATTAACTTTTACATTCCTCATAGCCTTACGAAGATTGGGTGTGGGCCCCTACACTCCAATCTACGGAACTCTATTTGACATTGTTCTTATTAAAAGATACCAATTGAAATCGCCAGATACCAATTGAATTCAAGTAATAGCATGTAAGAAAGGAGAATTTGAATTTTTCTAGTGTCTTATAGCCTCTCGAAGAAAAGTACAGACGTCTCCATACCGTTCCGCAAGATTCTACTAGACATGTTCTTGTACGACGAGATCGACAAACCTAGGACTTTGATACCAACTTTGTTATGACCCAAATGGTCATGAGTGGCACCCACACTAACTTCCTATGGGAGAACCATCTAAATCAAATCATTACCCAATCACTTAGTCAATATTAAAATGATATTTTCATAAAACCATCTTAACAATAACAATCTGGAGTTAATCATCAGTAGCACGGAAACCAAACAATCTACTAATTGAAATTCTCAAGACCCAAAAGTTATCGTACAAGAACTACTAACAAAGATCATGTCTAAAGAGATATCCCAAAATAAAGTAAATAAAAAATATTTCATTGCCCGAAAGATGGACAAGAACAAATAAGATGACCCATGACAACCTGGAGATGGGGTGCTCACCCTTGGATCAAGATCTGCTATCAAACTCTAGAGGTGAGATCGTGTATGAGTCTCTAGAATAATTTCTGCACTCAACAAAAAAAGAGTACAGGGTAGTATCAGTACAAACCACTATGTACTGGTAGGTATCATAGGCCAACTCAACTTAGTAACATGTACACAACATAAATCAAATAACAAGTAGACAGGCATCATCACATAACAAATTCTCAATGAATCAACAATACAATAATAACAGGTCAAACAGTGCTCACAAACAAGTCACATAACTATCAAGAGTATCAACCATAATGTAAACATCCATAAAATCAACTCAAATATATACACACATGCTATGAGATTTATGTTTGCCCAAATAGTCATGACCTGCAGGGAACAATCTATGTTCATGTACCGTACCAGTATGGTATCTGATCCAACATAAATATAAACGTACCGGCGTGGTACCCGATCCAACATAAATATAAACGTATCGGCGTGGTACCCGATCCAACATAAATATAAACGTACCGGCGTGGTACCCGATCCAACACAAATATAAATGTACCAGTGTGGTACCAATCCAATATAAATATAAACGTACCGGTGTGGTACCGATCCAATATAAATATAAACGTACCTGCGTGGTACCCGATCCAACATAAATATAAACGTATCGGCGTGGTACCCGATCCAACACAAATATAAACGTACCGGCGTGGTACCCGATCCAACATAAATATAAACAAGTATTATCAATATCAATTTACACAACCTCACAACATACAACACAATGTACCAAGTTTACAAGTACTCTTAAGGTCATAAGACAATTCCATCAAGTCAATTTTCAATAAATATTTATACACGAATCAATAATTCAAACATCAATAATTTCAAGGACGTCCGAATACCAACCCACAAGTATCTAATTTAGGAGCATACACACAATTAAGTCGAGTCTAAACTCTAATTAAATCATAACCTACCTCAATCGAAGAAACCTAATGCAATCTACTTTGCAAGGGTTTTGCCCTTCCGTAAGGTTTCTAAATGTTTCAAATCTGTTCAAATAAATAATTTCATAAGAGTACGAATCTATTAACACCCATTTTATAAATTTATACTCTAAAATTTTTAAACCAAAAAATCATAAATATCATCTTTTATCCGATAATCCCTCAGTCATTTTCAGACCCAAAATTGGAAAGAAAAGAACAACAATTGTTACTTCTGGATGTTATCCGTAAACAGAAAACTGCAACTTACACATTTATAAAGAAGAAGTATGTGAAATAACTACCAATTATATTATTATTTAAATAATAAAGTCTTATCATTTTTTTCATCAATTCCACCTTATTGTTTACAACTTTCAGTGGCATCTTTTTTTTCTTTTGTTCAACAAATTCTTTGTTTTCTACTCTAATCTAATAAATCGACAACTGACAAAAACTATCCACTTTTTGGCCAATCACGTTAACAAGAAACAAACTAAAACCTTTTTTTAAAGTTGTTACCTGAAACCTTCAATTGCTTCTGCTTACTTCGCCCGCCTCTTTTTCTTTTCTCTCTCGTGTATTCTAATTAACTGTTATAGTTCAAAGTAAAGCCTACTGACTTATACTAATTTTAACGTGGATTACATGACAAGAAAATAGATATAATTTTAACTCACTACTTCTAACTAAATTACTATCTAATATCCAAACTTTTAGTAATTTCTCAATATTTGTTCAAAATTTCATAGAAAATAATTTAAATATGTAAATTGATTAAAAAGTACATTTCGTGCCTATTGAAAGTACTACGACCCCAATTCGAGCCCGTCTCAATCAAAAGTAGACTATTATTGGGTTTAACTTTCTCAACTCAATAACCCCACTGACGACTTAACTCACTTCGGGACACCTCAAAAACTAGTACTACTCATCCTGTGAGTCATAAATCATGTATACAACTACAGAAAGAGCTAAAATAAGGAAGATGAGAAAATTTCACAAACGACCGAGAGGGTCGTTACAATCTCCCACCCCAACACCATCCCCCAACCCCCTCGAACATGACCCTACCCTATCATAAGCGCCCAAAGACACTGCTCAAAAGGAAATACAAAGAATGATAGAAACACGAACAAAAAAAGAACACAAACAAGGACTAACATCAGTAAATATACAACACGCTGTTTGGTCTAAAAACAACAAATAAAATAATAAGAATGCAAGTCAAGTCACCAATCCAATACAACAGTCAATTCCAACAAATTAAAGCAAGTCAAGATACGAAAAATAATACGCGAAAGTAAATAGCAAAGGTCAGAAGTCACCGGATTAGCTTATAGACCACTTTTAGTTTGTTTGGAAACAATCGCTTGTAACCGAATCTGCGCACTGACTTTGTTGCCGGAGTCGATGTTGATCCGACGGGGACCTTAACCCGCCGACGAAAGCGGTGACGGGGAGATAGAAAAGTAGTAGAAAAGGGAAAACCCAAAGGGGGAGAGAGAGGGGGAGGGTTAGCGTCAACTTACCTGTCGTTGGCGCCGACGACGTCTGGGTCACCTCAAGACCCCCATTAGAAGGGAATCGTTATCGATGGAGAAGTTAGGAGAGAGAAAGAGACATTTTAGGTGAGAGAAAGAGCGTATCAAGTTTTGCCAAGGGGAGCCTTGGAGTAACAAGTAAATTTATCGTCGCGTGACCAGGAGGTCATAGGTTCAAGTGTGGAAACAACCTCCGACGAACTAACATATATTATTTGAAAATAACATAAAAAATATCATAAATCACAATAATTAACAACTTAAAATATTTAGCAACTTATAAAAAACTTGATTGGTTTACAGAGGATAATGTATTATTTTTCATTTTGTGTGGAGTTATAATCATTCTTATCACCTAACATAATCTAGTTAGCCGACTCTTAGTTTTAAAAAGTATAAAATAAACAAGTGTAATTTGATTATTTTTTTCAAAAATCTTTATGGACTTCATCATCTTAAAGATGAAAATGACCCGAATGAACATACTGGAAGTGGGCCGGTTAGTTAGGCCAATCATGGCCCATTAAAGATGAGAACTAATAATGGGAAAAAGGACATGGGCTGACCTTTTTTAAAAATAAATGGCCTATAATTGAAAAGGTGGATAACCTTAGCCAGTCGGCCTAATTTAATTCCCCTTTTTAGCCATTTGGCCAATTGGGCACATACAGTCTCTATACTCAATTAATACACTTTTATACCACATTGATACAATTTTATATTATTTTGATGCACTTTTTAAAAAAGAGAAAGGAAATTCTATGTAAGTACATGCAGTTCCTATACCCAATTGATACTCTTTTATACCATATTGATACACTTTATAATACATTGATATACTTTGATACCGCATTGATACACTTTTATACTAGATTGATACATTTTTATACTACGTTGATACAGTATATATACCACATAAATACACCTTTTACAGAGAAAATTTGTGCAAGCATATATAGTAATTCGTTATTCGTGAATTTGTTAACTTCACCTAAAATTTTGTGAAAATTTGTGCAATCATATACAAAATTTCTTAAACCCTGTACCCATACGGTCCAAACATTCCTTAATTTTTTTATTAAAAAGAGAGAGATAGCAGAAAAAAAATAAGTCAAAGTGCCGCTATAGTGTTAACTCATATGAAAAGAGATAGAACAATTATGTGTGGACTTACATTTCATGTTTTAATTTTTGTGATCGCACCTGAAAAAATAAATAGGTGGACAGAGTGGACTTTTCTAAAATAAAAATAAAAATTAACAACATTAAAACAAAAAAGAAAAAAAAAGTGAAAAACAAACAAAAAAAAAAAAAAAAGAAAGAGAATGTAACCTGTAAAATAATTGACATTAAAAATTAAACAATAAATAAGGAAAAGACCAAAAAAAAGGGATAGTAGCAGCGACAGAAAAGCCTAAATGGCTATCTATTGGAATTGCCAACTCAATGACTATATTAGTAAAAATATTTTAGGCGAGGTGACATTTATGTCATTTTTCTAATAATAATTCGGATATTATTATACGTATATTCGTCTATCGAAAAAATAACTTTAAAAATGCATAATTTTAGATAATAATATAAGACATTCCACAGTAAATTTACATGTATTGTATATTTTTTTTGGATATAATTATATAGCTAGTGTATATAATTATTTTTGATTGATGATCCAAATGTATAACTCACCTATTATATTACATGATTCAAAATGGTACGTCCATAATCTTTGCAACATTCAACATAAGATTTGTGGTTCCCATATTGACTAATTAAGGAAAATATATTTTATTCTTCCAACTGAAATTGGTTGGTTGGTTGGTTTTTGGCTTTATGAATGATGGTAATCCCAATCCTTTATTTAAAAAAAAAACTCACCTGATTAACAATTGATTAATTTATAAGATTAGGTCAAGTGAAGCAGGTAACATTTTTGTTGCAATTAGTAATAGGTCGCACTATATTTATTATTTATTAAGAATATTTAATTAATTTATAGGTTTGGACTAATTAAACACTAGCATGTAAAGTTAAATATTAATTTAGCATATTGATACAATCTTGAATTATGATCATGATCATATCATTGATAATAACAGTGTATTTAGATCCTAATAATTATTTTAACCATTTTTTTGAAATTTATTTGTGAAAATAATTTTAAAAATCTTGCTAATGCAAACCCGCAGGAGTGACCGAGTCAGTTGAGTAATGATCTCCTAAACGGGAGGAGGGGGTCTCGGGTTGAGGGTGGAGAGGAGATGGTGAAGCTTGAATATCACTATGGAACTTGTTTTTCCTAAACACTCTCGTTATGAAATCTAGTTTTCTCATTTTTAAGAAAATTGATTTCATTATTAAAAAGATATTTTTCGAAACCATTTGATTAACCAAATGTGAGAAAATTGAAAAATATTTTAAAATGTATTCTCCTCCAAATTTCACACACCCAAAGTTTCACACAAGTACAAAAAGATAAAATAACCAAATTATTTTAAACAAGTTCTAAGTCATGGAATCATCATCACCTTAATTAGTTTTAAGAAAAAGATTTATTGTAATAATTGTAAGGTAATTATGTTTTTATGTCTGGACATATATATCGGATTCCACCCTTCTTTTACAATAAAGTGCAACCATTATTATTTCCTCTTTTGGTAGACAACAATAATATCTTAATGTTTTTTCTAATGCTCAATTAATGTGATCCGTCCAAATTCAACCCAATCTATTGTCGTTCCTCACATGCTTGATATAAATTGTGCATGGATCTATGATTATTAAGAAATAAATGGTACAATATTGTGTCGGGTCGAATTTTTATAAACTTATATTCTTTTTAAAAAATATATTGTAAATGAGCTTTTTAAAAGTTGGGTCAGGTCAATCCTATTTAATTGGATGTGCATTTATAAAAAGAGTTGGTATTTATGTTATTTATACTTTATAAAATTAAAACTATAAAAATGGTTAAATGTAGAAGAAGAAATTATTTCTCATCGAAAGATTTTTTTTTTTATTTTTTTTTGGTGATAAGGATAGATTATATTACTAAAGTTTCAGCTGTTGTCATAGTTAGTAGCCACATCCCAACATACTGGGCTAATATAATTTCTGAAAATAATTCTCCCATAAGTAGTACCCTGTTTGTCTTTCATCAAAAGACAGCACATGAGGATTGTCACAAAGTTCTACAGTAGTTACCATTTTTGCCAGTGCATCTGCCACTTGGTTTTGTTCTCTCTATTATGTCTTTCGTGTCAGTGGAGTGAAATTTTTGTATTTTTCTATTAGTAAACATAATTACGTGACTATAGTAACAAAAGGTATCATAGTTATGTTATCATTTATGAACTATCTTTCCAACACGAAGTTTTTTCAACTTTAATCACATAAATTTTAAATTAATTCTGAGATAATTTTGAACTATTCTTACAAATATTTATAATCACTATTTAATTTGTACACTTGCCCCTTATAAATAATAAATATATCAAAGCATTGCAAAGTACTTGGGCACAATATTAAGCTGGACCTGACACATTTCTTTTTTTCTTTTTTTCTTTTTCATACTTCTTTTTGTTCTATATTTTATACACAAAAAAATCCTGTATATTCCTATTTGTAAAGCTCACTTGAACAATTTTGATTTGACCAAATAAATATGGATAAATCTAGCTTAATTGAAACATTCTTTCTCTTGTGAGATTAGTATATTCATTGTATATCTTGTATATTTGGAATATACTTGGTATATATTTACGGTAAGCCCTATCTAGTATTTGTACATACCATGACATTACAAATGCAAAATAACCAAGTACATATAACAATATACAAAATCAGTATATCATTTTGATCTTTCAGTATATCATTTTGATCTTGTGCGTATGCCTTGTCTATGTGTTGTGTGTTCGATATATATACCAATCTTTGTCATGCATATGTCAATTGTATGTATTGACATGCATGGGTGGAGCTAGGGTACCAGAAAGAGATTCATCTGAACCCCTTTGTCAAAAGACTATACTATATATATACAAGGTCAATATTAATTAGTTTTTACGTATGTATAATAGATGGCGAATCCCCTTGATCTCATCGTATACATACTTCTTTTTATTTTGTATTCACTTAGTGAAAAAAATTTGCTCCACCACCGTGTATTGACATACATATGACATACAATAATATACAAGTATACATGAATAGAAGAAGTTGTTGAAGGATGTACGTATATATTTTGTTATTTTGTAAAGGAACTAGTGCTATGTTTTAAAATTAAAGTATAAAAATTTAAGAATATGAATTTATTTGAGAAAATCTCTTAGTCCCTTATTAAATAGGCAGTTGAAAATCTCTTAGTCCTACATGTTTTGTGTTTTTCTCCCTAGAAATTTAAAATAAGGTGTTTTCTTTTTTATGGCAGTTTGTTGGTTTTGTGTTTTATAAGGAAAAATTTTTAAAAAATATTTTCTTTTATACATAGGACTCTTTAATTTTAAATATTATAATAAAATAATATAATAATCGAAAAAAAATTATAAAATGAAGATTTTGTCTAAAGTATAAACTTTTAATGAAGGGTAAATAGTTTAAATCATTTTTCTAAGGGTCTTCACACTTTTAATATATTATAGATTATAGATTATGGATTTGAGAAATATCGGAAAAGACATTTTTTGTCTATTATGGAGTCTTTTAATGAAGGTTAAAAAGCTTAAATCATCTTTTTAAGAATCTTCACATTTTTAATATATTATAGATATAGATTATAATTTATTTATATATATATATATATAAAAAAAACCTTTTTTATATGTATAAATTTTGGTTCTTATTTTTTTTCCTTTCCATGGATAGGGTTTTCCCTAAAAAGTTGCATAAGACTCATAACGAAAAATTTTGCACATTACATTTAATTTCTTTTAGGTATGAGATTCTTCTATATTTTTTCCCTATATTCTAAATATTGAATAATAATTATTTTTAAAAATAGTGAAAAGACGATTTTGTCTATTGAGGAATATTTTAATGGAGGGCAAAAAATTTAAATCACTTTTCTAATGAGCTTCATACTGTTAACAGATTATAGATTATAGATATGAATATGATGATTGCTTATTCGTAGTAAATTTTGACACAACAAAAATATATTAAAAAAAAAAAGATACCAAATAACAGATAGAATTTTATTTTAAATATTAGTTATTATGTAGTATACGTATATAAATGTGGTTACTTAGTTTTAGAATTGATACGGTAAAAATATATCCCCAAAAGGGTAAAAAATAACAGATATAAAAGAAATTTAATTAAAAATATTATAATAGATATTTAAAATAAATTTTCTCTAAAAATTGATTTTAGTAATAAAGGTCTATTGATAGATATCTTTTTTGGTCATTTGTCTCAAAAAAATACTTCTTCAAAAATATTATTCAAACACAATTTATTTATCAAAAAAACTTTTCAAATGAATTTAGCAAACATAAATTGCTTTTTTTAAAAGCGCTTTTCTAAAAAGTCATTTTATAAAAATGTTTTTCAAATAAATAATTTTGTAACAACAATTCCAAACGGGCTCTAAATTATTCTATGAAGAGAAATCTTTATTTACAAGAAAAAATCACTTGCTGAGTTAGGTTTCCACTTTTTCTCGACGTTTACGGTAATTTACTGCTTTTTAAATAGGTTTAAATTTCAAATTTATATTTCCTTTATTTTTAAATAAATGGTTTAATGTTTTTTTCCATTTCATTTTTAAATAAATGATGTTTTAGATAATTAAAAAAAATATTCTTTTAATTTTACCTCTTTTAAATAATGGAAATTTTGTATAACCAAAAAATATTAAAAAGTTACATATTTTTCCCGATATTTATTTTAAAAAGTTAGTAAAATATTTTTATTTTTGAAAAAATGAGTAATTTCTTAAGAACAACTTATTTAGGAACAGGGAGTAAAACCCCAAAAAAAATATATAAAAATTTAATTAGTTGTGTTGAATTAAGACATACCTGAGTTATTTTTGTTGTTTGCTAATTAAATAGATGTTTGACATGCAATTTCATTTCGTAATATATAATATGAGATGAAATCAATGTGTGGACATATGATCTTCTGAGTTCATGATTGAAGATTATTATTTTCAAATCATTTTTTACATAGAAAATATTTTTAAATCGTAATATGTTCCTGTGTTTATTAAATTTCAGTATAATTGTTGTTCGCTTGAGTTGATGCTATTTTACATGTCATGTATTCTTTTGTTTGCATAAGGGTTGATCATATAATCTATTCAAGTCAATTTCGTTGTGTCTTTTTATATATTCATTACGGTTTATAAGGATAAAAAAATAATCAACTAATATATTTTTAAAATTTTTATTGTATATTTTTTACAACCTTTATGCGTTATAGAGATATGTTCAAATAAATTAAATAATTCTTGAAAAATGTGTTGCATACAAGACTAGTGGATGAGGTATGTAAATATTTAGTCCAATGCAGATTACACAAAACAAGTTCGATGATTCATTAGTGAAAATAATTGTCAAGTATTTAGTGTATAAATCACTTTTGATTTTCTTGAATGAACTGTCAATTTTCTTTAATATAATCTACACCTGAAATAAATATTTTTCATATTTCGTTTCCCAATAATACATGCTCATAATTTTCAAGAACTATTTGAATTTATTGAACATATATCTATAAGCAAAAATGTTATAAAAATTTGCAAAATAATAAAATAAAAATATGTTAGATAATTATTTTTAATCTTTGTAAGTCTTGATGAATATCTATAATCTATAAAATATTAAAAGTGTGAAGACCTTTAGAAAAGTGATTTAAACTTTCTACGGTTCATTAAAAGACTCTCTTTTTAGACAAAATTGTCATTTCACTATTTTTTAAATTTATTATTTAATTATTTTTTATTATATTAACTAGACTTCCGAAAATATGTGGGACTCCTAAAATATATATGGTATGAGAATTAATTAATATTTTCCTTTCAATTAGACTTCCTAAAATATATGGTAGAAAAATTAATTAATATTTCCTATCCTCATTGATTGTGATTCTAATTTGTGTTTTGCGCAGAAATACTAGCAATCTACATGATACTTGTGTTTTGTTTTGTACAGAGACAATAGCAATCTACGTAATATTTGTGTTCTATTTTGTGCAGAAATACGAGTAATATACGTGGTATCCGTGTTAGCTTTGGTTCTCTTTTGGGGTGCGAGAAAAAGATTGATGCTCATCTAACTTGATTCGATTGCATCGATGTTTGATTTTCTAATCCTCAACTTTTTCACTGTTTTTGTCATCATAATAGAATTCAACATATGTGTATATATATATCTTCTTTGTTTTCATTCAAATCATTCTTTGGGGTTAAAATTTTTGCTCAGACAAGAATTAGTTGGATCAAAATCGAAACTTTGTGATCACTATTATATTTTTCTTTTATAGTTTACAGGTCATAGATGAATGTCGGTTGACTTTGAAGAATTTCTTGTATAAAGGTTAGGTTTAATTGTATTGTTTTGATCTTTATTATCTTATTGTTTTATTTTAATTTATAGATGCTAGATGAATGTTGGTCGGCTTTGAAATTTTTTTTTAGGTAAAGGTTAGGTTTAATTGTATTATCGTAATATCTCTATTAGTTTGTTATTTTGTGGTAGTTTACAGTTCGTAGATGAATCTCGATCGGGTTTGAGAATTTTTTGTGTGTAAATTTAAGTTTAATTGTATTGTTTTGATATCATTTTTATCGTATTATTTTGTTACAGTTTACAGGTGATAGATTAATGTTAAATGTTAGTCGGCTTTGAGGAACTTTTTTATGTAAAGGTTAGGTTTAGTTGTATAATTTTGATATCTCTATTATCGTATTATTTTGTTATTGTTTACAAGTGGTAGAGGAGTGTCGGACGACTTTGAGAAAATTTTTGTGTATAAAGATTAGATTTAATTGTATTATTTTGATGTCTTAATCATTGTATTGTTTTGTTACAATTTACAGATGGTAGATAATTATCGATCGACTTTTAAAATATTTTTGGTAAAGATTAAGTTTAATAAATAAATTCTCCATTTTTATATAGTAAAAAAATATTAAATTTAATTATTATATTTATTTTTATTATTTAAACAAATATCCTATTTAATATACTGTTTAAACTTATTAAAGTGACTAGTAAATAAAACAAACGGAAAGTAACATGTACGAACCATATGATCAATCCTTGTACAAACAAAAGAGTACACGACATATAAAGATAATATCAACCAAAATGGAACTATAAAACATATAAGATAATATCGACCAAAATAAAACAATAATTATATTGAGATTCAAACTTAGAAACATATTATGTCTATAAATTATATTCTATGTAAAAAATGATTTGACAAAAAAAACAAAAAAACTTCAATCGTAAAATTGAAAATTGGCTCGATTTCACCTTGTATAGATTTGAAAAAAGAAAATTAACAATAAAAAATTTCATAAAAATTATATAATTAAATATAACATATTTCTTTCAAGGCATATGTTTAAAACCACAATTGAAGAACATGCATTCTCATAGCATAATCAATAAAATGAATTGAGAATTCTAAAATTTCAGATTTAAATTTTCAACGAATATAAAAATATTTGATATTTTTTTCTATATAATTACTACTATTGATTTATTCAGATAGCTATTTATTGTAAATACTAAGCACTAATAAGTTTTTACCTAATAAATGAAGCGATACATCTTATATTTTGATGTTATGTGATTCTACTTGTTAGAATATAAGATGGATATTCTAACAATTGATGTGTTAATGGACTTCTTTGTCCTTGTGATTTGTGGTAACTATAATTATTATTTATCTTTATAGATTTGTGATGTCGAATTATAACACAAGAATTAATATTGAAGAATAACATCATAAGAAAATATATTCTTTGAAAAGAGCATCCAATTATAGATACATGAAGGCAAAATTTTGTATAAGTTTTAAATACAATAATAATAGTAACATATTTAGTATAATTTCAAAAGTAGAGTCTAAGGAGGGTAGTT
>NC_061111.1:14376989-14479387 GCF_002878395.1 Capsicum annuum
TTCACATGTGGGGGGTATTTAGGATGTTTAGGGGTAGAAGGTGGTTTTGCCTTGGGAGGCAATTTTGGGTGCTTTGGGGTGGAAGGAGGATAAGGGCAATAAGGACATGCATGGGCAATGAACAAAGTTCCAAGTTGGAGAAGCAACAATAAAACTCTAGCAAGATTAAAATTGTCCATTGGTAAGGAGAGGGGAAATCTTGCCAAATGCTACCAAGAGAATAATGGTACACCATGGCGCTAGATCTCCAATACGCCCATTCTTATAGAAGATACTAACTAAAAATAATGTCTATTACCTTACCTTTTTGCCATTTCCTTTTAAACTTTATTACCGACAAGATACTAGGGTTAGCTATGTAAAGTTAAAAGATTTATTTATTTATTTGATAGAAAATGTTTATGAAGCCCCAAGTGTGTGGCTAATGAAATTTCTCTACCTTTAATTAAAATTTCGAATTTGAGTTATATGAGAAATTTATGATAGAGACCCGATTATTGAGCATATATAAGAAAAAAAATAAAGTGTTATATAGAAGATACTACAAATAAGTGTGTACAGGCTCTTCCTTTTTCTCTTCTTCTTAATAAGTGTGTACAGGCTCTTCCTTTTTCTCTTCTTCTTAAAACATCTTACGTGCAAAATGCTATGGTTAGGTGAGTAAAATCGATTACTAGTGTTAGTTGGAAAGTGTTTTGCATGGCCTAAGTGTTTACGAAAGTCAGTCCATACTTTTTCAATAGTACATCAAACATATATACACTATATCAACTTATTAATTTGGATCACATGCATATATATTGCCTGCATTTCCAAAAACTGGCAAAGACGTTACAAGTTAATTACGAAAGGTAACATCTGCGGTATAAAGTAGTTTAAATGCCTTTTCCTTTTCATAATTCTAAATTCTTCTCTAGGTGCTACTTATTTAGCATGGAGGCTGCGTACCATTTGTAAAATTTCATACTTATATATATAGAATAAAGGCTTACTCATCTTTAAATTGTTAAATCACTATCAGCATATATATTATGCATTAAAAAAATACATAAAGTAACATACTTAAGTATTAAATTACAAAAAATAGCAACACTTTTATCAAATTACATTTTGTAGCATATTTATTTGTATGTATTTGTATTTTTATAACAACAGTTTGCAAAAATATAAAATACAACTTACTATATATTATGTAATTATAAAACTATTGCTACGAAATTCATAATTAAACGTCGGCTAGCTCTCGAGAGACATTTATGTATACAAAAGATATATAGGCATACATCTTCCGTAATGCAACCCCCGTTATTCCAAAAAGGATATTTAACTATACTTTCTGTCTCAAATTCCCATACAGCCCCAGAGCTAGCTTTTTGGCCTCAAATTTCAAACATCTGTCCAAGTGACAGTATGTGCAAAAAGAGGGCAGATTTTTGGCACTTTGCTGTTCAGTCCGTGATTGAGCAATGGGACTAAACATTCACTACATTCCAAGGATACCTTCTTATAGAAAGTAGCCACCCACCCATGTGGTTCCAATCAATCTATATTATCACTGTCAACTGTACGTTCGGTTGAAATGGATGACATTTTTTCCCCCATTAACTAAAACTTACGGGTTTGGGTCATGGGAATTTACAAACAAATCTAGTGAAATGCGTTTTTCTCTTTAATAGCCCTATGCAATATAAATTTGAACTAGTTAAATTAGTGGATATAGCATACCACATAGTCATAGCAGAACCAATTCCTATTACATGTTATTAAAAATTATTGTATGATACTTAAAAGAAAGATACATAACATAGTAATTATTTTATCTAAAAAAAACTTTTAAATTGGAAAGACAAGTTTGAAAGAAAAGTAGCAAAATGACTTATTGCAAGTAGCCCAAGTCAGTTGAAAGACCAAAGAGTCGAAACTCCTATTTAAGTAAGGCCAATGGTAAACAATGAAAATAATGAAAATGGTAACCCTCCATTTTATTTTACTGGATCCCTATTACTTAGACATCCTCCTTAAACTACTATTCGTGATGGATTTGTTTTATTATTCTTTAAAAATTTAAATCTGTTAACTATTACTTTATATAGTTGTATATGATAATGGTAGTATGAAGAAAAACATAATAAATCTCTCTAGTTTATTAAGATAAATAAACAATTTTTAAAAAATATTTTTTTGTATAATGATCAAAATAAAATAAAATGAAGGAAGTAATATAATATAAAGAAACTAATAGTGAGTGTCTACCAATCTTGACCTATATATATATATGGTGAGAACCCTCTAAAATTTATCACAATACTCTAGTATCAAATTCTTCAAATATACATAACTTTTGAGGAATCCTATAGACATTGATCAGTTTTAGTAGAGGATTTGAGCAACATATATAATAAACTAATAAAAATTAAACAATAGTTCAAATTCTTTATTACAATAATTCATCCAATTAAGTTTTCTTGAAAATAAGGATGGAGTCACGGATACAGATTGAGCTTGACCTCTTCTGAAAGAAAAAGCCAAGAAGATACTGATATTTTTTTCTCAACTTGCAACATCCACTATGTATAGTATAAAATATTACTTCCTCCGTTTCGTTTTACTTGGTTCTTTTTTTTAAAAATATTTGTTTCAATTTATTTATTCAAATTATAAAATCAAGATTATTTTACACATATTTTTTTCATTCTACTCCTATTATTAAATGACTAAATAAAATATACATACTCAAAGTTATATTTTCAAAGCATAATTAATAAGGCTAGTTTGATAAAAACAAATCCGTATTAAATATTTTCATAATAGATGTATCAAGTTTATAGGGGCTAACTAATACGAAACAGAAGAAGTATACATTATTTAAAGAAATGGATGATTCTATCACTAGAATTTCATACAATCACGGGATGAAATTACTGCTGCGTACTCTAAAATTCCCAGACAGTATTATGACTAATCAATGATCACATGTGATTACTTCAATTCTTTAATGTCCTTGTCAAATCAAATGACATGAAAACTTACATATAGTTAGTAATTATTGATCAATACAAGTTGTTCCTACTACCAAAAAGAATTCAAACAGTGTTTGATGGCTATTAGATATGAATGACAATGATTCATTTCGACCTGTAATTTTAATAAATATTTACATCATACTATATTTTTGATTACTCTTACATATTTATAAGTACAAGTCAATTTTTTTAGACTGTCCCTCTACTTTCGTTTATTAGTTAATCTTTTTCCAGTTATATTTTGGGGCCAATCATTTCCTGTATAATATCTAATGAGGAATGTATGACTAATATAAAACCCAAAATCCTACTAAATATAGTACTAAATAATATCAAATATAATACATGAGCTACATTCCTCCTATACCCTCTACTAAATGACCTCTCAGTAAAATTACTACAACTAAATACACTACTAGAAAAAAGAATCTAAAATCGACCTAAAAAAAACCCTCAAAAATAGGTCAAAAAGAGTGACTTCCTGAGGCTGCTTTTTTCCTCCATTTTTTTTTAATGAAACAGACCTCATGAGGTAATTAAGTGATTAAAAATTCTTTGAAATATTAATACCGATCCTGTGAGCTCGGTTTGCTTTATATATATATATATATATATATATATTTCTAATCTATATCTATAATTTATATCTATCTATATCTATATCTATAACTTAAAAAAGTGATTTGAACTTTTTTCCCTTTATTAAAATACTCTCCTTTAGACAAAATTGTCCTTTTCACTATTTTGTTTGTTTTATTAATTAATTATTTTTATTATATTAACTAGACTCCTAAAATATATAGGACTCCTAAAATAAATGAAAAGAAAATCAATATTATTTAATTATTTTTATTATACTAACTAGACTCCTAAAATATATAAGAAGAAGAATCAATTAATATTTTTCTTTCTACATATCAATTGGAAATGGGACGGAGGGAGTACCTCCTTAGTTATGATTTCAAGTATTACGAAACCCTTTTCATTCTGTTATGTTGCAATCTATAAACATAGGTTTATGTGTTAATTAATTTGATTTTTAGAGGCCAAATACATAAACTGAAACTTCAAGTTACCGCTAACTATGAGATACAAACTTAGTTATGCCAATAATCAGACAAATAGATTTTCCTAAATAAAAAAGTCTCATAAATTTGAAAATATCTAGTCTAATAAAAATATTATATTTGATATAATGAGAAGTGGTCATTGTTTTAAGAAAAAAATTATGGATTAATGATAAATACTCTTTCATTCTTAGTCCTTAGTCATATAAAAGTGTAAAGTCTTAGAAAAGTGATTTGAACCTGAAGACTCCTTTAGACAAAATTGTCTTTTCACTATTTTCTTCAATTTATTATTTTATTATTTTTATTATATTAACTAGACTCCTAAAATATATGAAACTCCTAAAATATATGGAAAGAGATCAATATTATTTAATTATTTTTATTATATTAACTAAACTCCTAAAATATATGAGACTCCTAAAATATATGGAAGGAGAATCAATTAATATTTTTCTTTGTACAGATCAATTAGAAAAATACTCCTAAAATAGGAAAGAAAAATATTCCTAAAATAGGACTCTATTAAGAAAATACTCCTATAAATATTGAGATGCACATTAAACTAGAGAAGAAACTGGTTTACTTATTGGGATGATTGATGCTCATCTAACTTGATTCGATTGTATGTCTAGGTTGGTGGATGCTTAATTTTCTAACCCTCAACTTCTTTACTATTTGTCACAATAATAGAATTCAACGTCTGAGTATATATATATCTTATTTGTTTTCATTCAAGCCAATTTTTAGTGTCAAAATTTTCATTCAGACAAGAATTATTTTCTTCAAAACTGAAGCTTTATGATCACTATTCTATTATTTTGTTGTAGTTTACAGGTCGTAGATGAATTTACAGGTGATAGATGAATGTCGGTCGGCTTTGAGAAAATTTTTCGGTAAAGGTTAGAAATTTTTTAATGTAAAGGTAAAGTTTAGTTGTATTACTTTGATTTCTCTATTGTGGTATTATTTTATTATAATTTACAAGTGGTAAATGAGTGTCGGACGGCTTTGAGAAAATTTTATGTAAAAGTTAGATTTAATTATATTGTTTTGATGTCTCTATCATCACATTAATTTGTTGCAGTTTACAGATGGTAGATGAATGTAGATCGGCTTTGAGAAATGTTTTTGGTAAAGGTTAGGTTTAATTAAATAAATTCTCCAATAGATGTTGAATTTAATTATTGTATTCATCTTTATTGTTTAAACAAATACCTTATTTAGTGTAACGTTTGAACTTAATAAAGTTGAGGCACACACGCGAGACGCATATATATAAGTGTGAAGACCTTTAGAAAAGTGATTTGAAGTTTTTGCCCTTCATTAAAATACTTCATAATAGAAAAAATTGTCTTTTTCATCTTTCTCCTCAATTAATTTTCCCCACAAAAGAAAACTATTTTAGGTAAAAATATTTTTGAGATTGTCTCTTTCCACCTTTGTACGTGACTTTGCTGACAAAATTGTCTTTTTCACCTTTCTCCTCAATTAATTTTCCCCACAAAAGAAGACTATTTTCGGTGAAAATATTTTTGGGATTGTCTCTTTCCACCTTTGTACGTGCCTTTGCCAAAAAAAATTGAGTTTTCCCTAAAATTGATGATTTGTATTCTTTTGCTTTATGAATTCTGTACTTCTATAAAACCACATATAATTTTAGATTTTCTTCATCAATTTTTTATTGCATATTAGTTTCAATGAAATATATTGTGCTATTTGCTGGCCAACAATTTGAAAATTCATATGATATTATTGTTTAGATTTTCTTCATCAACTTCTTTATTATATTATTAGTAGCTACGTAATATATTGTGGTGTTTGCACGACTACAATTTGAGAATTTATATGATATTGTTTAGATTTTCTTCATCAACTTTTTAATTGTATTAATTTCTACGTAATATATATTGAGATGTTTGCAGGGCTACTTGAGAATTCATATGATATTGGAGTAATTTCAAAGTCAGTCAATGCCTACTGCTTGGTTGCAATTGTGGTAGTTAAGGCTTTGAATTCTGGAGATATTGGAAACTTGGAGGTTGTGGTTCGCCATTGATGATATGGTTAAGGATAGAGGTTGCGTTTAAGCCCATGCAAATTGTATGGAAGGTTGAATTCCTGCTCTACAGTTTAGAGACTTAAAATATAATGCGATTTATTGTCTCCAACTTAATTGGTTTAAGTTGCCATTAACTTTATTTGGTGTCTTAGCTAAGCATAGGGAAACGAGTCAAAGTTGTGTTAATCATTGAACGAAAAAGGGCCAGCTACCCTCGAATAATTCAAAATAGAGCACATATACTCTCTATTTATATTTAATCTTAAAACTATCCCTCCGATCTCATAGTCCATAGTTTTGTTTGTTTAAATTACTTCATATTTTTTAATTGTCATAATTTATGTTTGTTAGGTTGTGACCTCGTTCGAAATTGAAGTTAATGTTTTTTATCATGCATCTTGATGTTGTCGTTCAATTATTTTATCCCATGCGTTCAAAATGGTAGAAATTCAAAGCCAAATTAATATATGAACTTCCTGTTTGTTTTTTTCTTTATTTAGGAGTTTTAGTTGAGTTGTATGCTTTGTTTAGGTATTGGTTTAGTTATAAAATTAGGATTCCTATAAACCTTGGTTGTTTTAGTTGTGTAGGTGGTGTTGCTTTGATTATACAAGCTAAGTTAGGATTCCGTTGTTATCAATTGATAATTACATTGTATTTTCTCTGTTCTCTTTGTTTAGTTTCAGAATTTATATGGTTTACAACATCAATGATCGGGAAAGGATAGAGTGTACGCATCTTATCACTACCACGTGAAATTAAAGAGGGGTCTTTTGAAATACCACCAGAGAGACATTACTTGAGATTCGTAACACAAATACAAGGTCTATATATAATCTTTCAAATTTATTTTTTTATTCACATGACATTGTAGGACTTGAGGTTTTGACAGAAGGGATCAATATCTACAAAGCATGATGACTGTTTCTTGTTTAGACACTTACACTATTAAGTATCGTGGTTTCTAAATAAGAAAAATATGTATCTTAATGACTTAGTCTTCAAAGATCTTGTAATGTTGTTGACTCTTGAAGAACAGTCAACAATATGCAAAATTTGAAGTATCATCAACCATATGAATCACATAGCTTTGCCTTCATAATCTTCTTTGTTCTCGTGTAATGCTTTTTATAGAATTTTCATCCTATTAAAATATTGTATTCTACAATGAAAATGTTGTTTGATCATGTTAATTTATTAGTTCTAGGAAGATGTGCAGCTCTTGGTGTGACATTGGTGCATATTAATTGCAAATAAGGATTGAAAAAAAATATGGAGAAAAATATTTCTTTTGTCCCAATTTGGACAATTTATGTCGTATATTTAACTTTTGAAATTCAAAGAAAGTGTGTTTGATCATGAATTTGGACATGAAATTTTATATTTTTTTGAAATAAAATTTATATATTGGTAGATAGCATAAAAGGTATTATTATAAGTCACAATAATTAACTACTCAAAATATTTAAAACAGATATGAAAAATTATGTTCAAACCTATACATGTTTGAATCTCGAGATACGAAATATGTCATATAAATTAAGACGTATGGAGTATAAGTTTTGTTAAATAATAGTGGAAAAAAATCTGTGAGTTTATGAGTAAAAGCTCTTAGGAGTCGTTTGGTAGAGTGTATTAGAAAGTTAATGCATGTTTTAGTTTAATGTGTATTGATAGTACCTTGTTTGGTATATTTTTTTTACCATATGTATAACTAATGCTTGCATTAGTTATACACTCTATTGTGTATTGTCTATTGAGGTGTTTATTACTAATACATCAAAATCCATTAAATTAGTATTGCAATGGATCTAATGCGTGCATTAACATCCTTAAAAACACTATTATCCCTCAAAAAAATTCCGCATCCTTTTCAATATATATATTGAGAGTATTATGTAAAAGAATTTTTTTTTAGAAATTATATAATTGATGTTATTTTAAATACATCGAACCAAACACTGCATAAGAAAAATACAAGCATAACTAATGCAAGTATAGTTAACACAAGCATTGCTAATACAAGCATTACTAATACACCATATTTTGTATTAATCTTATACGCCCTACCAAACGACCCCTTAATGTTTTGCAATAATGAATTACATCGTGTCTATTCATTATGTTCACTCGAGTGATTATTTCTCCAGAACACAAGTGTTTAATGTCTTCTAACGGTACGTAATCTTGTGTCGTGCTCCATAATTGTTACTTCCTCTGTTCAAGATTATTTGTCCATTTTGACTTGACACATAGATTAAGAAACAATAGAAAAAATTTTAATATATCACTCATTTAATATAATAAATTTAGAACCCGTTTGGCAATGAGAATTTTTCTCTTTTTTGATACCATTCAATGCCCTTTCACAATAATTATCGAGTGGTACTATTACAAATTTGGATTTTGCATCTGATATAGCGATCGCTCTTTAACATTCCTTTTGCATAATATCTACTGACCGACCAACGTCACTGAACCTAACGGCCGACGCCGGCGACGGCGTAGCAAACGCCAGCAATAGGTAAGGGTGCCCTTTGTCCCTTATTTTTTCTCTCTCCTCAGCCCCGTCTCTCTCTTTCTCTCTCTCCCTTCCCCTCTGTCCTGCTCCCCCTAGACACTGCTATCGCCAGCGGATTTAGGGTTCCCGATGGCTCGACTCCACTCCGGCAACGGGTAAGGGTACAACACTAGGCAGACAAGACAGGTTGGTACGAAGACAAGCCAACGTCTAGCTTCCGACAGGTCCTAGAGGGCACTCCGGTGACTTTTCAATGACGCACTGGCGGGCTTGTTCCCAGGCGAATTATCTCCGGCAACCAATTTTGTCAACAACATCGCCGGAACTAGCATCACGCAGGATTACCCCAGAGACATCTAAACTTTGAGTTTTTAGTTACTTCTTACAATTTAGTTTCTTTGTATTATTGTGTATTATTGTATTATATTGGATTATATAGTATTATTTTATTTCTTAGGACTATAGTTGTGATGGGTTATTTTCGCTTATTTGTGGAAATTGTTGTATTGTTCTAGTTGTTAGACCGAATAGGGTATTTTGTGCGTGACTGCTATTTCCCTACTGTTGCCTTGTTTATTTGCTTGTCTGTTTGGGGCCTTGTTTTGCTCTGTGAGTAGTGGCGGTGGGGGTTAACGGTGGAATAGGGTCTTGTCTATGGAAGCTGGGGCGGGGGGTCATTTTGGGAGGGGGAGAAACGGGGAAAAATAGGGTGCGTATGGGGTATAGGTCGGGTGTTACGGCTGGATCGGTGAGGGGTGCGTGGTAGAGGTAGGCGAGATGGGAGAGAGGGTAGGTTGAGGGTAGGGTTTTGGAACATAGGGACCTTTCAGGGTAAGTCTGTTGAGCTGGTGAAGACTCTTAAGAAGAGGAGGATTAACATTGCATGTGTTCAGGAGACTAAGTGGGTAGGGTCTAAGGCTAGGGGTGTGGATGAGTACAAGTTGTGGTACTCAGAGAGTGAGAGGCATCAAAATTGAGTGGGCATCTTAGTGGATGAGGAGCTTAAAGGGCAGGTGGTGGAGGTTAGGAGGGTCAGTGATAGGCTGATGTGGATTAAGTTGGTCATTGGGAAATTTACGTTGCATGTGTGTAGTGTTTATGCACCACAGGCGGGCTTGGACGAGGATGTGAAAATGGGTTTTTGGGAGGCTCTAGACGAGGAGGTGAGAAGTGTGCCTAACTCGGGAAAAATTGTCAAAGTGGGGGACTTCAATGGGCACATCGGGGTTTTATCGGGAGGCTATGATGTGCATGGGGGTTTTGCTTTCGGGATAAAAATGGTGAGGGAGCTGCCCTGTTAGATTTTTCGAGGGCTTTTGGGCTGGTGGTAGTGAACTCGAGCTTTCCGAAGAAGAAGGATCACCTGATTACCTTTTGAAGCGCGATCGCCAAGACTCAGATTGATTTTATGCTGCTTAGGAAGGGGGATAAAGCGTTTTGTAAGGACTATAAAGTCATTATGAGTGAGTATCTTTCGACCCAGCACAAGCTTTTGGTGATGGACTTGATAATCAAGAAGAGTAAAAAGAAAAGGGCCAGGGAGGGTTGACCTAGAATTAAGTGGGGAGGGTTGACACCAGTTAGTGCGCTGGAGATAGGGAAGAAGGTGGCGACAATGGGGGTGTAGAAGTGTAGGGGAGATATGGATATTATGTAGGATAGGGCTGCCAGCTGCATCACTGAGATTGCAAGAGAAGTGTTGGGTGTTTCGAGGGGTCGGGTAGGCCGGCATAAGAGGGACTGGCGGTGGAATGAAGAAGTTAAAAAGAAAGTGGAGATTAAGAAAGGGGTGTATGTTAAGTTGATTAAGAGTAAAGAAGAATATGAGAAGCGGGTGAATAGGGAGGTGTACAAAGTGGCAATGAAGGAGGCTAAGTTAGCAGTTACGGCTGCCAAGACAACAACATTTGAGAGTCTGTATGCGGGACTTAAGAAAAAAGGCGGGGAAAATAGATTGTATAGGCTGACTAAAGCTAGGGAGCGGAAGGGTCGTGATATCGATCAAGTGAAGTGCATTAATGGGGAGGATGGTAGAGTTTCGGTGGAGGATATCCATATTACGAGGAGATGGCAGGAGTATTTTCGTGGACTATTGAATGAGGAGGGGGACACAAGCATTGAGTTAGGGGAGCTGGAGCACTCGGAGGAAAATCAAAATCTCAGCTACTGCAAATATTTTAGGGTTGAGGTGGTCAGAGAGGCTATTCGTAGGATACGGAGGGGTAGGGCGACAGGGCTGGACGAAATTCTGATGTATTTTTGGAAGTTTACTGGTGGAGCAAGTTTAGGATGGTTGACTGATCTGTTTAACGCTATTTTCAAGTCTGCGAAAATGCCTGAGGCCTTAAGATGAAGTGCGATGATTCTATTATATAAAAACAAGGGCGACATTCAGAGTTTTAACAACTATAGGGGTATTAAGCTGTTGAGTCACACTATGAAGATTTTGGAGAGGGTAGTTGAGTGGAGATTGAGGAGGGTTATGTCTGTTTCGGAGAACCAGTTTGGATTTTTTCTTAGTCGCTCGACGACAGAGGCAATCCGCTTGGTAAGGAGATTGGTGGAACAGTATAGGGATAGAAAGAGGGATTTACACATGGTGTTCATCGACTTGGAGAAGGCGTATGACAAAGTCCCTAGGGAGGTGCTTTGGAGATGCTTAGAGATGAGAGAGGTCCCAGAGGTGTACATCAGAGCTATTAAGGACATGTACGAGGGAGGAAAGACTCAGGTGAGAACAGCGGAAGGAGACTCAAAATATTTTCCGGTCGAGATAGGGTTGCATCGGGGATCAACTCTCAGTCCGTTTCTGTTTGCGCTGGTGATGGACATGTTGACTCGGAGTATTCAAGATGAGGTACCTTGTTGTATGTTATTTGCAGATTATGTAGTACTAATTGATGAGATGCGGGGGAAGGGTGTGTGTGTGTGAATGATAAATTGGAGGTTTGGAGGTAAACTCTTAAAGCTAAGGGGTTCAGGTTGAGTAGGTCCAAGATGGAGTATATGGAATGCAAGTTTAGTGACTCGAAGCAGGAGGACGGAGTGATGGTGAGGGTGGATTCCCAGGATGTTTGTAAGAGGGATAATTTTAAGTATCTCCGGTCTATGATTCAGGAAAATAACAAGATTGATGAAGATGTCTCTAAACGTATTGGTACAGGTTGGATGAAGTGGAGGCTCTCCTCGGGAATGTTGTGTGATAAGAAGGTGCCTTTAAAGCTTAAAGGTAGGTTTTACAGAGTGGCAGTCCGACGAGCCATGTTGTATGGTGCTAAGTGTTGACTAGTTAAGAACTCCCACATTAAAAAATTGAAGGTAGTGAAAATGAGAATGTTGTATTGGATGTGTGGACTTACTAGAGGGGATAGAGTTAGGAATAAGATTATTCGGGAGAAGGTGGGAGTGGCGTCGGTGGAAGACAAGATGCAGAAGGGAAGACTGAGATGGTTTGGGCATGTGATGAGGAGGGGCATGGATGCTCCAGTTCGTAGGTGTGAGAGGCTAGCTTTGGATGATTTCATGAGGAGTAGAGGTAGGCCGAAGAAATACTGAAAAGAGGTGATTAGACATGACATGGAAATGTTAAGCTTACAGAGGACATGACCCTAGATAGGAAGGTGTGGAGGTCACGGATAAGGGTAGAAGGCTAATGCAAGGGTGGGTTGTATCTTGTAGTTAGGGAGCTCTTGCGTAGACGGGTTAGTAACCCTAGGAATGTGTCCATTGGTAGGAACTGCTAGTGTATACTATTACTAGGTGGGTGTCCTTTTCTTATTTCTTATTTTATATTACTCTTATTTTCGTGTCTCTCATATTTCTATTTTTATTAGTCCTTATTTCTTATTTCGGTTATGCCACCAATCCTATTTTCGTGTATTACTTTGATCTTGCTAACTATTCTTCATCTTGAGCCGGGGGTCTATCGAAAATAAACCCTCTACTTCTTCGGAGGTAGCGGTATGGACTGCGTACATTTTACCCTCTCCAGACCCCACTTGATGGGAATTCACTGGGTTTATTGTTGTTGTTGAATTTCACTTTGGTGAAAATTGTAGTGTTTGGCAGTAAGAATTTCAAATAAAATTTGAAATTGTATTTGGAAAAGTGTTTTCACCTTTTTCACTTCAACTTCTCTCACAAAATTTTTTTAAAAAAACTTTAATTCTAATAATCAAATACAACTTCAATTTTAATAAATTTTAATTTTCATGGTCAAATGCCTGCTTAATGCCTTGAAAAATATATTAAATGATGAAAAATATTTTAGTAAAGATAAAAATAGATAGAAAAGGGGAATTGATCATACAAGACTCATGTATTGAATGGAACCACTCACTATAAGAAAACACAAGTGAAAATTAAGAATTTCTACGATTGACATGATAAAGCCATGATAACCTACACTAATTTTTCTTTCGTTTGTCGCAACTTTATTTAGATAATGTATATAATCAAATTTTGGTTGTAAATTATTTTGTTGTCGAAATATGTAATTTGTTTAGATTTGATTAATGTTTCTTTCTTGTTGAAAGTTTATGGAAGAAGATAGATCTCCGCTATAATGGAGTATATGGTAAGAGATGTACGTGAAAAATTAAGAACTTTTATAAATTTTTAAGAAAATCTAGCCTTGTGGAGAGAAAAGCGAATGCAACGCTTTAATGTTGGTGTTCAAACCATTAAGCTTCCATATAAGATATATGTGAAAAATGACGTTGTTACTATCTTTCAAGTGTGCAGTGTAGATCATGCTTCCTTCTGACATAAATAATTCAAAGTAAGTGAAGTTCTCCCTCATCTATACTTTACCCCTATCCTCTATTTTGAGCATATGAACGTTTCTACAGACTAATTTCTCTACTATATGAGCATTTCTTAGCTTTGTGCATAACGTGTTTTAAGAATTAACAGAGTTCTTTAAAAAAAAATAATGACATCAACTTTTAACTTACATAAATGTAATTATTTAACTATCCTTAAATTAGTTGACATATAATATATATGAAAGGCCAACATCAATTGCTTTCAAGTTGAAGGAAAATATACTCATGGTGTAAAAAGTCAATTCAATTCATATGAACACAGTATATTTTCTAATTTGTTATTTACCTGACAATGTGAGATGAGTTTAGTTGAGTTCGTACTTTTTCAAGTAACATAAAAAGAAACACTTTTGAAAGTAAATAAGCTTGGTCATATGGACTTTATTTGGGTTTAATCTAGAACGAATATCAAAGTTATTTTAGTCTATTATAATGTGTTCTTGCTTAAGTATATTTTTTATCTTATAATTTTAAAAAAATATTATTTATTTAATAATATAAAATACACATAATTATAATTTGTTTTTCTCGATATATTTATTAACAATTAACGCGCTATATACACGTGCAAAGCACGTACTAGTATATATATATATATAGATTAGTTAGAATGAATTGTGTTATTCTATATCTAAATTGATAAAAGATGAAAAAAAGATTATGGCTTTCAGGAGTTTCACTTCATGTATTATAGACAAAAAAAAAGGTATTATAGACAAATAAAATTAAGAAAATAACTTAGTACAACAAACAAATAGAGCTTCGAAAGATATTTTCATATAATAAAGAGATAGTCGTTAATGAATTTGACGTAATACTAGTTATAGTAATTTGTTAAGTCAATTAAAATTGTAAGCATAAACTTTAAATAAAAATGCGGTGAATTTTACGACTTCTTGAGGCGAATGCGCAGAATTAAAAGAGATGACACTTTTATGTGGTTAATTTAACTACCTAATAGATGATGAGAATATACACACAAAAAAAAATCTTACTTTAAATTGAAAGTGTCTAATTTGAACACTTTTTTAGAAGTTTAGGTGTTCGATTGAAATAAAGCTTAGTCTGAAAATCTTAATAAAATATTCGGATAAATTAAAAAGGTTAATTATATATTAAAACTAATATTTAAAGAACATTTTAATACCTTATACAATCTTTAATTTAAGGTTATAAAATTTTATTTTTTAAATTCCATACTTAACCTAATTAAAACATTAAATTGAAATTGAGAAAATACTTACTTTTAATTAACACTTTAAGTCTACTTTTGTTTGAATGTACCGGAACAAAATAATTAGAAAGCAAAAAGAAATTGAATGATAATTGTTAGTTTATTGTTACTTCAAATAAATGGATTTAAAATGAATGGCAAGGAAGAGGATCCACATGTTTAGAAACATGTAGAGATCGAATGTGATTTGATGATACATTAACACGTGGCAATTTTGGTAATCACTAAACCTTGATTGTGGAATGTGATTGATAAATGACACAATAGTAATTATTTCAAAGTTGGTCGTTGTTTTGGTCATTGTATATTCTGAATGCATAATGTACATTCATTTTAAGTTGAATTTTTTGTATTTTGACAAAAATGTCCTTGGTCGTTCACTTCTTTACCTTTCTATATAGTAATATATGTTCGTAAAGTATATGACAATATGTTTGTGAAGTATTTAAAGCAAACCTACTTTTGATCCGAGTATGCTTTTATTAGAATTATGTATCCACGGTGGTACAATGCTTCGATAACAAAATGATACGATAATTAAGAAATCTCAAGTTCTAAGATAATGAAAGTACGTATACAAGTGATAATATGTTTGCCCTGCTACTTGCATGTATATATTGACTATTTAGTCACAACTTGTTCATTTTTCATGATCGTGTAAAGAGCAAATAAATTCACCATCCACAACAACATTGTGTCACACATTTCAACGATAGAAGATTCTAGAGTTTCAATTAGAAATACAAAATTTACTAAGGGCAACAGCTTCGCCCCTAACCCTCCTTGTAGTCAAAAGAAGGTGCCTCAATTCAGCCCAGGTAAAAGGCACATATTTTCTTGGATTAGAAATTGGATGAATTAGGTGAGGAGGGCATTCAATAGTTGCATTACTTGTTGGACTCATGAAATAGGCTATTGATAGTCTTTGCTTCTCCTTATTCACCACTGCCCTGTGTATAACACTCTTTAACCTTCCATTTGTCTAAGCCAGTAAAACAAAAATACATAGGTTTGATTTATCATAACTATTCAAAACTATAATCACGTGGTATTTGACACGAGGGAAGTTATTTTTCTCAAAGATATGCTTATTCTCTCACGTTTGGTTGGTGAATTAATATAATGCCAGAAAATTAATATACTAAAGTTAATAATAATTTTAACAAATCAAATAGTTTGAAATAATTGAGTCCTTAAAATTATTAATAATGTCTAACAATTAGTTGGACTGTTTAAGAAAATAAAATTAAGATAGTTGCTAGGAAAATGGCATCTGTCCATAAGTGAAGAAAGTTAGCTTTAATACGATGAAAGTCATTTTTCATGAATAATTACTTTTCTAAAAAAAGATATTTATTCTCTGATGTTTGATTGGTAACTTAAAGTATTAAAGATTAAAATAGTACTAAAAAATTAGATAGTGCTTTGAAATTTTCTTTTTTGGATAATAAAGACTAATATTATTGTCTAGATGTTCAGTTGAAGAAAAGAAATTGACCCGTGAAGTTAAAAGTAGTGGCAAGGAAAACGACTTGTGTCCACGAGTGAGTGAGGGAAGTCATTTTTTACTTTTAATGCTTTACAAACTATTTTCCTTAATCATGGTAACCAAAAATTCAATTTTTTATCAAAAAATATATATTTTTTTAAATAACTTCCATCACATTAAACATGTTGAATTTAAGAGAAGAGCCTTATCATGTGGCGATGGGATCGTTTTTTAATTTGTGATCCATTTTGTGTGGGATAAAGAGTAAATTACTACAAAAGATTGAAATTAATTACGAATTGTTTCACTAATTCATTATCGAATTTCTCGTAGCTTAAACTATTAATTATAACTTGTCGCTAATTTGTTGATTAATAAGATTGGTGACAAGCTGTTTAGCTATAGAATCTATCTATCGCTAATATTTTTTTGTTTAAATGTAAAAGAGTAAATGTAAAGAGAGAGAATGTGACCTCAAGGTTGCCACCAATATTGATGACAAATGAATTGGGAATAGGTCGAACTCCAGCCCATTGCTTATCATCCTTGAGGACTTGAAGGCCACCAACTTGGTCTTGATGCAATATGGTTAAAGTTTGTGAGTCTGAATGGATCCCTATCTCAACAATCTTCTCTGGGAGAGGGCAGGGAGGATATCTACTTATCCTAAAGTAAGCTGCCTCTTTTTCTTCAAAGTTCTTGTTGAAGAAGTGCTCTTCTTCAATGCCTAATACATGTGCCAATATCTCAAATATAACCATTCCTAGCTTGTCCATTTCTTTCATATACTCTATCATTATATTACTGCTTTATCAGAGTTGATAAGTCAGTATTTTTGACAGAATTATAAGGTTGAATCATTCTATAATAACCAACATCTATAACAATATTAATATTATGGGATCCAAGTTTTTCTTGAAATCGATTTTTATTTGTTATGTATATTAGTACATTCTTAATAAGAACATTTCGCTATAACAGTCAAAAACTACTCTTCAAAAGGACGTCATTAATTAAGAGAGATTTGATCACTGATTATTGCTGAGCCAATTATTAGCTTATTATATTATGTTGGCCTAGGATAAGGGAAGATTTTAGTGCAAATTTCATAAATACCAACCTTTTAAAACTAATTACACTACATCCCATCTTTTTTAATTAGTTTTGTCTCTCTTCCTATTAATATACATTCGTTAAACGACATATACATAACAACTTATGTATATTGGAATTTGTTAGAGTCCTTAAAAAAGGAAGTTAATGATATCCAATGTTAATTGAAGTAAATAGCGCAACTAATTAAATACGTGGATTACTGCTTCCCTTAAATCATGTAATATCAACGAAATTTTCAAATTTGAATATCACAAATACATACAAACGCAAATCTGAAGCAAAACCATAAATCAAATACAATTTCAGATCTGTTTGTTGTTGTTTACTGAAGAGAGCAAATTATTTCGAATTATTGAAGATGAATATTGCTATTCTTTTGAGGTACTCGGGTAAATGGAGATCCCAAACAGAATATGTGGATTATAAAAGTGAAGGAATTGTTTTAGCTGAATCAGTAAATTATGTGAGGTTGATTTCATCGATTGTTGATGAACTAAACATTGACGAAGCTCGGAAAAATATTGATGTACGTTATGTTGTCGACGGCAATGATTCACCTTTTCATATCCGTAACGATAATAACGTACGATTGTATGTAGAGTTGAAGAAAACACAATCGTCGTTCGTGATGTATCCGTTGTGTATTTCAACTACAGATAAATGTCAAGAAGACATAATATTTGATAGAGAAACATGAGCTGTTGTTTGCCTGAAAGGTGTTGAATCTGATGCTATGGCTCTATCTGTAGTTGAGACACAAAATCAATATGCTTTGTATGTCTCGGAGGTTGAAATATATAACTTGATATGTGATAGCAATAGTATTGATGTTAAGGTAAAACAGATGTATAAGGATAAACAGACGCTCGTTTCAGTGATGTCGAAATATAAGGTGACTAATGGATTCAATGTTAGAGCAAAAAGATCAGACAAAAAAAGGTGATTCATATATTTTTATACTGGGCACTATTGATATATCAAATCTTGAATGTTATAAATTTTTTTTTTTAATAACAATGTTATATATAGTTGAATGAACATTTGCTTTTTTTTTTTTTTGCTAAACAAAAATCGAAAAATACATTATCAGTGTAGTCTTTGGAAGAACTGTTTTTAAGTTATGTATATTTATGCAACATAGTGTATGTGATTTAACTTTTTTTTTATAGCTTTATTATTGAAAAGTAAGTGTATACCTACGATACAACTGGTTAATTTATTTTGTTAGATTAATTCTGTTATGTCAACTACATATACATCTTTTGTGCTTTGTATATGTTTTAAAATGTAGATGTGAGAAGATGAGGTAATGGACAACAGTTATGTATATCTAAAAATATACACAATTGGTAATATGCTTTAGATGTGTTATTAAATCCATAATGTACATACTTTATTTTTAATATTAATTACATGAATTATTAGATTGTATATAGCTGTCTATGTAAAAAATTTATGCATGTCTATAATATATTTATTATGATGGATTTGTAACAATCAAATCGTTAAAACTTATAAAATGATACAAATTATAATCATTTGAATGACTTTTTTTATATTTCAGCTATGTCCTATGATGTTACAATGAGGAATGTCAGTGGAATTTGAAAGCATCTACTTACAAAAAAATAAATGTTTTTATGATTCGTAAATTTAACCCTGAACATACATGCGCTTTGAGGAACAGGGTACTGTAGAATATTTTGGCGACAACTTCTTTTGTTTGTGAATTCACGACTCCAAAACTAGTTAACCATAAGAGAAGGTACACACCCGGGGACATCATCGAAGAAATGAAAGTTGTATATGGTGTGGATATAAATTATATGAAGGCATGGCGTGCAAAGGAGCATGCCATATCGTTGCTTAGAGGTGGACCTGCAGATGGTTATAGAGAAATGCCGAGAAACATTTATATGTTAAAAAATGTATATCCTAATTCACACGTTGCAATGCACAAATCATGGGATAATCGGTTCATGTATCTGTTTATAGCGTTGCATTCCATGATTAGGGGGTTCGAGTATTGCAGACCCGTTGTTGTTGTTGACGGGGCACATTTAAGTGGACCATATCAAGGCACTTTCGTCTCAGCAAGTACCCTTGATGGTGCAGGTATGTGAAAAATCATCATACTTTGTTGTTTTTTTTAACATACATTGTATTTCACATTAAAAAGTTGTTTTTGTTAAAGAAAAAAATTTCTGAACATTTTTCTTTAATTTTTTTTTTAAAAAACACACACCAAATTGTATTTATTATCATATCACCAGTTATGTATATTTTAAGAAAATATCACCAGCTATGTATATGTTAACATACACATCTATGTATATGTTAACATATTTAAAGATGTTGTCCAGTTGTTTTAAAAAAAATTGTTGTTCTTTTACTAATATAGTGTTTACGTAACTTAGGATGCATATTACCGCTTGCGTATGGGTTTGTAAATACTGAGAATGATAATTTGTGGACATGATTTTTCAATCAGTTCAAAGTTGCATTCGATGAACGTCAAAACATGTGTGTTGTATCTGATAGGAACAAAAGTATTATAAAAGCTGTCAGTATTGTAATCCAAATGTCCCACATCTTGCTTGCATATGGCATCTTTGAAAAAATATTTGTAGTTACTTTCATAAGAGCAAAGAAAGTATCAATGATTTGTATTATTCAATGGCTGAAACTTATAGGAAAGATGATTTTGACTATTTGATGGAAAAGATTGAAAACACTGATCTGAGAGTGAAACAATATATACAAGAAGCTGGATATGAAAAGTGGAGTAGATGTCATTCACCGGTAAACAGAAGTAGGATAATGACCTCGAATATTGCTGAGTGTATTAATGGATGTTTGGTAGAGGCCCGAGGATTGCCAATATATGAATTCTTAGAAGAGGTTCAAATATTATTTGATTCTTGAAACTGTAAGAACAGTGAAATAGCTTCTTATACAAGTACCACTTTGGGTCGTCGATTTGAAGAAATTCTAACTTTCAACGGTGTGAAAGCTTTGAGAATGACAGTATGTATAAGTTTTAACTTGTTAAATTATGCATTTATATGTAGTATTTGTTTAACTGAAAAGAAGTTTATTTAAATTTATATTTTTCGAAAAAATTAATTGATTTAATTTTTATTTTTTATTAATCAGGTGAAGGCTACTTCAACATATGTATATTCGATTTATGAATTTGGGAGAAGATACATTGTTGATCTAGAAAGTGACACATGCAACTGTGCGAGATTTCAAATAGATCAAATACCTTGTGCTCATGCTATAGCTGTGTTGAAGTCTAAACATGTAAAAGATTTTGGAGAGTACTGTTGCCAAACACATTGGTGAAGATATATGAAGTTTCAATCGTTCCAATGCCAGAAAGAAAGACTGGGATGTTCCCAGTAGTGTAGATGAGGAAGAAGTTTTGCCACCGATTTACAAAAGACCTCCAGGAAGATCGAAGAAGGGGCGGAAGAAGAAATCAAGTGAAACACTTTCTTCAAGCACAAACCATTGTGGACGATAAGGCCAAGAAAGGCACAATAGGCGTTCATGTAGTTTTTTTTCAAAGGAGATCTAATTTATTGTTTTGCTATACTTTTGAAGAGTATTAACTGATATATTTTCGTGTTTTATTTTTTCATTGAAATAAATTTTACTTTGTTTCGATTTAAGTTTCAGTGTTATTTTTTCTCTCTCTCTCTTATATGTGATGTTTATGTAGACGCTGGTATAGTTTCATTAATGCTTTGAAATATACTAGAGTACTAACACAGTTATGTATATTATAAAATACAGTTATGTATATTATCAAACATACATAACCTGTTTTTATGGCGTTTTACTCAAATGTTTGTTATCTAGATTGTATATTTAGTAATGTATATCATAAAACATACATAGCGCCGTTGTAAAAACTGTGATTTGTACATGTATACATATATTTGAAAAAAATAAAATTTAAAAATAAATATTATTTGTTTTGTATTTACTGTTGAATTAACTTATTGTTTTGTTATAATTATAAAGAGAAATAAAATACTATTCTGGACAAATAATAAAATAATTATGTATATTATATAACATACATAACTTGTATTTGTAGCTTTATCTCAGATATATGTAATATGTAGATTACATGTTAATTAATGTATATCATTAAACATACATAGCGCCGTTATAAAAGTCTGAGTTGTAAATGTAAACATATAGTTGCAAACAAAAAATTTTAAAAAAAATGTTATTAGTTTTACATATACCGTTGAAATAGTTTTTTTCTTCACTATATTCCTGAATAGTAACAATTGATTATGTGTTAATAATTATTCAGGATTAACTTTATTGATATATTTTATTTTATTATTTTTCGTTGGAATAAAGTGGATAATACTAAACTTTAAAATAACAGTTTGATTTATTGTTGTGTTTTTTTTTTTTTTTTTTAAAATCTATGTATATGATATAATATACATTGTATGAAGTTTTAATATGTGGCTCAGTCTAATTTATAACCTGCAATTGAATGTAAATTTATATATATTTGTTAGCATTCATTTGTAAGTTTTCTAATGTACCATCTTTATAAAAACATATACACACATTAAAAATTATAGTTTATGTACAATTATGCATATTTTCCAACATACATTAGAAATTGGAAACTTTATTATGTATATGAAGACATATACACATATAAAAGGCTAGACATCTATGTATATGTTGTCATATGTTAAACAAAAGCGTCATTGTATTCTGCCATACAAAACAACTAAAGTACTTATACTTTGAACATTCCCAACAAATTTCAAGAGCACATCAAGAAAATCTTAACAATGTTCTTCACTACTCAATGCTACCTATTTCATTTTCACTTGAAATTCGCATATTTCTTGACCTTGGTCTTGGAGGGTCATCATTTTCACTAACATAACCTTTCTGAGCTTTTTGAATACCATATTTTCGAAGGAGTGTGGTGTAACGCTTCGATGGTATTCTGCTTCAAAATCATCTGAAGGCACGTTCATTCCTTCACTTAGATATTCAGCATACTCAGCAACAAAGACTTCACGATCCCTGTCATGCATACAAAAAGCTTACGCGTTATTACTTAATATTTACTAGTAATGAAAAAAGCAAATACATTAATACATGTACAGTAATATTGCGAACAAAAATAATAGATAAGTATACTTACACACTGTCACATTCTTGTTGCATAATGTCTTGAACATACTCAACCTCAAAGGGATGTTCATTCAGAAATTGTGTCCTTTGAGTAATCTTATTCCTGTATGCTTCAAGATTAGCCCAATTTGTCATAGAGGTAAGTTGGCAGCATCGCAACCAACTTGTTAATCTCATTAATTGATTTCATATTCCTTAGACTGGACAGCGAATCATAGACGCATATTCGTCTATCCTTCAAGACAATAGCAGCTAACACCCAGTGAAACTTGTTATTGCAGTTGATAGGAACATACACCTCATCAACTTGGTGCCATGGTAAACCAGATGACATGCAATATCCCTTAATTATATTTGTTGTTGCATCTTCATTTAGGACCACATCAACAGATTGAGCATAATCTTGCTGTGTAGTAATGACTGTATTCGTATCATCTTCATAATAATTGGAGTGTGTCTCCACAATGTAGTTCTTGAAAAAACAGTTGGTTGTTGTGAACCTGTAATCTTGATCATTCCTTAATTTTGATTTCTTTCGCAAATAATAGAAAATGACATCAATATGCTACAATAGAAAAAATCAAATAAAATACATTATGTCCGATATAATACACATCAGATGTTGATAATAAAAATAAATCTAGATATACATCTTGATAAATCAAGCATATACATAAATTATGCTGAGATATATCTGTTGGTTTAAAAATATTAGACCGTTCACAGTTGCAAACCTTTAAAATATTTAGCATTTATGTATATGATAACATATACATCACTGCTAAGTCAGGTAGACATATCAACAGTGATGTATATTATAAAATATACATAGGTGTTGTCAAAATGTTCCGCAAATGTGCTGAAAATTTTATGTATATGAATGATTTATCTGACTTAATAGTGTGTATATGTTAACATATACACAAACTGAATTGTGTGACCTGAGAATGCAATAACATAGCTATCAACATATAAACAGTGATGTATATTAACAAATATACATAGGTGTTGTCAAATGCCAAAACTGGTCATGTAAAAAATGAACACACATACAGTGCAAAACATGGTGTTCATAAAACTAGACATCTTAGAAGTAGTTTGACACACACATACTTAATTTACAACTTATTTTATAAATGCAAAATCTCCGTATTAGTTAAAACGAATACGTATGTATACAACATATCATAACAAGTTAAAAAGAATGATTATAAAATTAAAAATTTTAAATACCTCATCATTCCAACATGCATTCTTTTGAGACATCAAGTAAAATTAATTTTTTATTCGTGCATGAGCAACAACAAAATCGATTTCATGAACTCCAAGAGAAGATAATTTTTCTTTGTAGTGCTCATCATTCATTTTTCTATGAAAAAATAACATTTGTTAGTATACAAAAATAAAAGATAGTACATTCAATGAGGAAAAAATTTCATTTTGATACAGATAAAAACTTACTTTTTAGCATGAAACTTCAATAGTCCTTCCTCCACCCACTGCTTGTACTCTTCAATTACACCTCTTGGCATATTATCGGATATTAGAAAACTATCAAAAACGAATTTTTTTTCGGTTCTCCGATTTGATCCTCAATTGCTTTAGAGCCAGAAGCATATTCTGTTGTGTATGGAGACATGAATATTTTGGATCTCGTCCTGGTTCTCTTAGCAGGGGTTTTTGCTGCTTGATGAGCCGCGACAATCGCATCAGGAAAATCTGGAGGAAGCTGACTATCAGAGATGTCGTGTTTGTTCACAATTGCTTCTGACGGTGGAACGACTTCTATAGGAAGGTCATCAACTGGTGCTGCAATACCTTTCAATATGGCATCTAACTCGATTGAGCCGATTCAGGAAGTGTACTCGAATAATTAACCTAACGTAAAATGATAAGTATGTATTGTTAGATTTGATTTAACACGCTAGTAGTAGTAGTAGTGTCATGTGTGAAAAATACGACATGCAATTTGAATATAAATGACTTCTTGAATTTACCTGCATAGTAGATGTTCCAACATTAGCACTATCAGGTTTCAGGTTTTTCACAACTGTGACGAGTGATTTCAATGTGGCAGGCCCAATATCAACACTAATTCCTTCAACACCCTTGAAGAGATAACATAAAACATATTACAAAAGTAGGTCATTCTATAATTTTAACTGAAAACGATAAAATAATACATTTTTTACATATTTGATCTATATCTGAAAAAAAATGACTTTATGTTTTTACCATTTGATCTTTATTGATATGCACAGTAGAAGGTGTTCCAACATTGGGGTTTGCCGAATTCTGATTTACCACGAATTTGACAAGAGCACCTAGTCTGACAGTTGTAATATCCTCACAGCATCCTTCGACATCCTTGTAATGATAATATAAAACATATATATAACTAAGTAAGTTCAATATTTTAATTGTAAATGATATAATTTAAGATGAGTAACCTCAGACTATTCTTGTATGGGACTGCGGTTCCAATCAAAATAGTGACCATCCATTGGATCATCACCAGAGTCTATGTCTATTGATTTAATAGTCTCGCCGACAATCTACAAATAAAAAAGTGAGAATTGTATTGTTTATTAATTGGTTTCAAAATATTTGATGTGTTGCATATGTATATTATTATAATGTACATATAATTTAATACGTATACATTGTAAATCAAATAATTAAAGAAAATTTAATATATGTGACAAAGTATTTATAATTATCATTTGTGAAAAAATATCGTTTTTCCTTTTTCTTGCTGGATTTTAAAGATTTCAATATCTTCAACAACATCTTTAGGTGGTACATTTTTTGTTTTTTCTTCTCCCATTTTCTGATCCTGTTGAAATTAATATAGTATATGGTTTAGAAAAAATTTGATAACATCAATCTATGATAAAAATAATGCATTAACACACGTAGTACAGTTAAAGCAAGTTAACTATTTTACATAACAGTGAAATGTTTATATGATGCAATATACACATGTCATTGTTGTAATGTTTGTCCTTTATGTTATATAATATACTTAGATGTTCTATGTATATTGTATAATAAACATAACTGTTTTATGTTTAATCCACAATATAAACACAATTTACACTTAAATCTGCCGTGTATAGTTATTGCAATGTATATTAAATATAAACATAAAACAGTTATGTATATTATATAATATACATATAAGCTCTATGCATATTACATTACATAAAGTAGAATCTTATGTATGTTATAAAACATGCATAAAAAAATACATAATATAGCTTCATAAATTATATAACGTAAATGCATTAACACACGTAGTACAGTTAAAGCAAGTTAACTATTTTACATAACAGTGAAATGTTTATATGATGCAATATACACAAGTCATTGTTGTAATGTTTGTCCTTTATGTTATATAATATACATAGATGTTCTATGTATATTGTATAATAAACATAACTGTTTTATGTTTAATCCACAATATAAACACAAATTATACACTTAAATCTGCCGTGTATTATTATTGCAATGTATATTAAATATAAACTTAAAACAGTTATTTATATTATATAATATACATATAAGCTCTACGTATATTACATTACATAAAGTAGAATCTTATGTATGTTATAAAACATGAATAAAAAAATTAAAAAATACATAATACAACTTCATGAATTATATAACATAAAGCAAATTTAGTTTACCTTTTCATTTATTTGATTGTTGTGTTTCAACATTTGGATGAGTTCGGCATGTTGTTTATCAATTTTTTCATTGGATTCCTGATGTTGTTTGACCATTAGATCATGAAGAAAGTTGAATTTTGTGTCAACCTGCATGTCAAATACAGTAAACATGTTACTGTGTTATAAAAATGATTTATAGTGTGAACCATATTAATGAACTTACATAAGACTGAAAAAACAACTTCATTTCGTCCCATGTTTCATTAGAATTATCATGACAAACTAACTTGCTTGATGATGATGGAGTTGTCTTTTCGGCATGAACATGCTTCAAATCAGAAGATGGTGTTTTTTGGGTTGACACAGTTTTTGTTGAAACAGAAGATGGTGTTTTTTGATAAACTTGCTCCTTGATAATTGTAAAATCAAAACGGACTGTCCTACGCCTCTTAGTATGTTGTGATGCCGAAGCATCAGAAAGCAAACCTGTCTTCTTGAGAATTTATGTAGGTGGAAGAGTACTAAAATTCTCAAAACCTTGTATATCGTGGTCCGATTATGATTGTATGTCAATAACAGGTCTTTTACCAGAACGACCGGCAACAGTTTCTGGTGAAAATCCATATTCATCGTCGTTTAATTCAAATCCCTCAATCATTTGCAAATCAAGACTTTGCACTTTTTCATGAGTTGGTCGTATATTGTTGTATACAAACTGTTTAACAATAAATAATATCAACATTAATATTTTGTTAAAGTCATGACATTGAAAATATAAAACTAAGCTCAAAATAATATACATCGTACTTACCTTGCTGAATATACCACCCATAAACTTCTCATACTTAACTTTGATTCCAACCACCTTCCAATTGAAAATTCTTGGAATTACATTTCCGACCCGCTCAGCTATCGCACTGTCTACCTCAGAACAACATTCATACATCCAAACATTCAGTACATGAGACATTCCCCCCATCGAGTATAACTGTTTCTCAACAAGAAAATCTTGTCTCCACGTTACAATAAGCTTTTCAAATGAACTTTTCCCCCATGGAAACTGTTCGTAACTACCATTCTTAACAATCACAAAATCCAATCTGCTAATGGTAGTATCACGTACTTGTGATTACAGAAATGTGTGAATGAAGTAAATTATTGGCATATTCAAAGCATCAGAAATATTGTCAAAGTTGCCCAACTTGAATCGCTCTATAAAAAGAGTCCTTTTGACAGAACTTTTTGTTCCTGAAAAATATTTCGCCATTAATGCGGACTTTGATAAACCAGAAAAGAGGTGTTACTCGATGCTCCCTGAACATTTAAGAACGGATATAATGGCATACTCAATAATAGAAAACTTGAGTATGATTTCCTGCACGTAAACCTGAATTTTCTCCGGATTGTTTTGATGTATCTCAAACATAAGTAAGCATTTGGATAATTGACTCTAATAATTACACTGCGGCATGTCCAGGAATGAACCAAAAATTATTTACCGGAACATATTTAGAACTTCTGCACCAACATAATTATTTATTTCTTCTCCAAATTTTCGATTGCAATAACTACAGAAATGCAACGGATGCGCAGGAACTTTTTTTATCCTGTATTTCATACCCTATTGAGATTGAAACAATTTTTATGTGAGCATATATTGTCAAATGAAGTACTAAACTTATATATATTACTAACATATACATAAAAATTGAATTGTAAGAACTATTGGTTCAGAAACACATCAAACAACATATCACAATTGATGTCTATGTAAACGTATACATTACTTATGGAAGAACTGTGTGTAAGTATATTACTAACATATACATAAAAAATGAATTGTGAGAACTATTGGTTCAAAAACACAGCAACTAGCATATGACAAGTGATGTATATGTCAACATATACATAGTTGATGTCCATTACCTCAACTCCCCCTTTAAAAAATATAACACATACACAGAAAAAAAGATGTAAATGAACAAAAACCTCAGAAAAATAAAAAAAATTATATATACCTTAGGAAGACGTGGATGTGCAGTATCATCTTTTTTGGATTTTCTTGACGATTCTCCAATTGCTTTTTTCGACTTTTCAACAGCAACTTTTTTAATCTCTTTCATCTTGTTGGGGTCATTATGATATTTAGATCTGTTTTCATCAAAGTTAGGCTTCTTTTATGTACTCTATCATTACATTACTGCTTTATCAGAGTTGATAAGTCAGTATTTTTGGCAGAATTATAAGTTCGAATCATTCTATAATAACCATCATCTATAACAATATTAATATTATAGCATCCAAGTTTTTCTTGAAATCGATTTTTATTTGTCATGTATATTAGTACATTCTTAATAATAACATTTTGCTATAACAGTCAAAAACTATTCGTCAAAAGGACGTCATTAATTAAGAGAGATTTGATCACTGATTATTGCTGAGCCAATTATTAGTTTATTATATTATGTTGGCCTAGGATAAGGGAAGATTTTATGCCATATTACGGTATAATACAATACTGAAAAAATGATCAAGTAAATCTTAAATTTAGGTGAAATATGGTTGTGAAATTTAATATGGCACTCCCTAGCTTTATTCCAAGGCATCGCTTGGATTTCGAGAGTGATTTCTTATATTTTGACCATAAATTTGAACATGGAAGCTTTAGGCTTTTCAAAATACATCCACATACTTAAAAACTACGTAAAAGTACTAGAAGACGCAATAAGATAATTGACAGTTGAAAATATTTAGAAGATATAAAAAAATCATAATCAAAGAAAAGCTTATTTAACTGTTGAAATCTAAATAATGCAACATAAATTAGGGTGGAGGGAGAACAGATTAGAGTATGACGGGATCTTGGGTTAAAATCTCACAATCACCCTTCATCAAAGAGAATTTTCATGTACTTAACCCATCAAAAGATATTATACTCACATGCAAAGAGGCTTATTGAGAATATAATTAAATAAATAAATTGTATTTTATCAAACATCATAACCTTTTATGACTATTCGAAAATTCAACATCAAATACGTACCATGCGGGATAAGTTGACATGACATAAAATAATTACCATATATGCGGGATAAGTTGACATGATATAAGATCATACATGTAATTATACATACGACTGTTAAGACTAATCACCGGGAATATCGTTTTCAACGTCTCCAACATAGTCATGCTTTAGTACTGTAGACCATATGAAGTTTAGTTTTTGACTTGCATTTTGTTGTTGCCATCAGAGGCGGATCCAGAATTTTAAACTTGTGGGTTCCCAAGGCTCCTTTCCTGCTATTAAGCTATCCTTTGGTTTAGTTATGGGTTCCCACCTATTAATATTTATAACTTTTGGTGATTTTTCTATGTAATTTTAAGCCTTACGATAGCGGGTGTGGGTTCCAGGAACCCACACCTTCTACTCTACATCCGCCACTGGTTGCCATTCATTGTAGTGTCTCAACATGCTCTTCTTCAACTCCATATGCCATAATTAATTGGGAGTATATTGAATATAATTACAATCCCTTTGAGTGTGCAACTACTTATATATAGAACAAAACAAGTCTAGTATATATTCTTCCTCACTTAGGCATCATCCTACGTGAACAAGTGTTTAAATGTAGAAAACGTCCTCTAATTCATGTATAAGCAAACAAACACACTACGAATCTCAACAAAAGGAACAAAAACAAAAGAAACAGATAGATATATGAGCATATGTCAACATTGGCGGAGCTAGACATTTTACAAAGAGTTTTGTACGTGCAAAATTTAAAAACGCAGCTAACAACAAATTTTAGTGAGGGGATTAACATCCAACTTGCTCAACCTAGCGAATTTATCATGAACAACGTCAATAATTTATTTTTTACCAAATACAAACCATCTAAAATTTTCTTCATTTTGGGTTGCTTTTAGTTATAAAAAATACAGGGTAAATTGTATAAACTAAAATAATAGTTTTATAATGGATGGATCGAGATTTTTACTAAACACAAATCACACATTCAAGAAAAAGAATAACACTAAATTATCAATTTTCACTTCAATTTAGAGTTATTTCAATCTTCGATTTTGTTACTTTTTAGTTTTAATAAATGTTAAATTTCTTTTGTTTTGATGGAGAACTAGTGTTTGTTCCCGCGTGATGCACGGTTATTATCTATACATCACGGGAAAAAACCCCAAAAAATAGAAAGAGAAAGAAGTAGTAAAAAAATAGGAAATACTGCTAGATGGCAACCTAATCGAGTACATCATAATTGAGAAAGGTAAGTCCCACTCCACTAAATTGAAAAATTTCAGAACACGTATCACAGAGTGCTCCAATGACAGTGGAGGCACAATTGAGAGAATTTCAAGGATTAAAATTTGTTCTCTTATTTGTTTGATATATTTAAATTTTGACATATCAAATTGACATGTTTCATATTAATAAATTAGTGAAATATTAAATACCAAATTTAACATAATCAATGATGACAAATGACACAATAGTTCAAGGAACAGTACCTTGTATCCTTCACTTAGCAACTTTGTAAGAAATGATAAGTCATCCTTAAGAGATGAAGTATATATCCATTTTAAATAGTTTACAAAGGAAGTTATTGGGGAAATAACAACAATTGCAGCAGTTAACAATTTACCTTTTGTTAGTTTAAAATGGGCAGAGCTATTTTGGAAGTTGGAATCAATAATTCACCTTTCTTTTATGAATGGACCTATTTTGAAAGTTTTTATATTTAAACAAACTTTTGCTATATTTTAAGTAAAAATTACATATATAACATGTTTACTAGTATTTACTAAAAATTATAATTTTTTTTTTCAGAATCTTATAAAATGCCAACATTTAATCATTGAGGATACAAGTTAATTAACTTAGATACATACTACAGATACATGTTTTAATTAAACTAACTAGCAAATTTTAAGGGAAGTAACGGATCACTTAGCATTAAAACAACAATTAATCTAACTAATTATGGTAAAAATAAAATAAAAGCCCATAATTTATGGTAATTAATTTATTATTCCACCTTTCTAATAAAAAACCTTTCACATAATCTATTTTGAAATAGCAAAAACTTCATACGACTTGTTCAAAATATTCAGACGATCAACTTTTTTCTGATTTGTTAATTTTGTTTGTTTATTTGAAATACATATTTCAATGTTGTTACATTATTTCAGAGGCAGAGGAATTCACTGTAATGGAGAGAGTACAATGTTGGAGACTATGTCTCAATATCGTGTAATTTTCTGAACAATCCGAAATAACCCACTAATTGCACTTATATAGTATGTGCATACAAATAAGTCTTGGGCCAAAAATATAAAGGTCCATACCGGCTCCGGGATCGAGCTTATCGGCCCAATTCCTACGCTACCACCACAAACCCTATTAAAAATCACAAACATGGATCGCACCACGAAACTTTCAGAGCCTGCTCAACATAATTCGGGTCACAACTGTAACATTTCCGATCCACTTCCACGTGATTGGTTTCCTTACTAGTGATACTTCTTGGTACAACAAAATGTAATTTAAATTATGAAAATTCAGCTTATAAAGTGTGGTATTGTTCATTCATTTATTTATACATAGTTGCTTCGATTTGTCTTTTCATTTTGCTGTTCTTTTGGGATTTATACATAGTTGGTTCGTCAAGGCCATATAAAAAAAATTAGTGGTATAAAGCTAAATTATGAGACTTTAAAATTTAAAAATATCATTTTAGATTTTTACGTACTATAGTTTAGTGTAGTGTAGTATTCTTTAGAAGAATTAAATACTTTACATAGTAATATTATTATTTATAAAAGTAAGGACTAATTTCAATTAACAAGATGTTAGTCATTTGTCTGTAAATTTGCAATACATTATGTTGAATATTATTGTGAAAAATTTATTTATTAATATGAATAGATGGTTCTTTTTTTTTTTTTTTTTTTTAATTAATATAAGTTTTGTACCTTTTACATTTTACAATCTTTAATAGTATTTTAGGTGAAATTAAAATAATAAAATTCATAAGTATTAAATTTATTGGGGCCTCAAAATATTTTGGGACCTAAAACAAACTTTTTAGTAGGTTACTCTTGAGCCACCCTTATCCATGGTCCCTTTTGTTCTTGGTCTTCATACTTACTTGCTATTTTACATGGATTTGTTGTGGTATTCACTGTTAAAAGGAGAAAATAAGAGAAGCTGACAAGTGAAATGTTGTTAAAGTAGTCTTGTATTACATAACATAAATATTCAGATATTTGGGCAAATAACGTACAGAAGAGTTTACATGTCAGCAACAGGCTTGCTTCTGAAAATATAGGAAGGAACATTCATAAAACAGTGCATTGGCATTTTATGTTGAAGAGTTGCTAAGGAAGTGTGTTCACAGGATAACAACATCATCACTAGGGGTCTTAAGTGAGTCTGCTATATCAAGTGCAGCTTCATTTGATACTCACTTTGATGAGAGGAAAACGGCTGTTGATGGCTAGTGAAAAGACTGCTGCAGTAGTGACAGATTGATTAACCTTCCAAGTCAGCTTTAGGAAAAAGAAGCACTAAAAAATTCCAAATCCTAAACAATTTTTCTACTCCAACTTTTTTTCTTGTGGAAACATACATCAAGATTTCTGTCAGTTTCTGGAAGATTACTTTAGCATCACCATTATCGTGTAAGCATAAGAAATTTCTAATACTGACTCGGAGGCTAGTCAACCATGAATCAAAATTATTCGGGATTTGGAATTTTGAAGTTTATTAGGTTTTGCATTATTATAAATAAGTACCTAAACGAAGAAAGCAGAATACAACTTCATTGATTGAGGCCCTTGATCTGAGGGCAACGATAGACTACGAAGTAACAACAGGTATATTCACACACTAATTTTTACCTTCTTTCTCTTCGTCTATGATCATGCCTATATAAATATGTAGTAGGTTTCATGTAATTCAGTGTTATGGGAAATCTCTTCTTTCATACGTCATTACATGCAAGAACGAGTTCGAGGGTTCTTCAAGAACATATTAAATAACGAAATTTCTCCTTTAATCATATTTATAATTGTTCTAATGATGCATGATGCTTACAGCTATCTTGAAGATTATTTCGAGTGCTTTCATTCGTTTACATACATCAAATACAGGCCTGGTATATCATATCTACAGATACAGCCTCGAACAAAACTTACAAAGAGGCCAAAAAGTCTAGTAATGATTCAACATCATCAACTGTTCTTTACACCAAAAATAAAGAAGAGAAATGCAGGAGCTCTTGATCTTTTGGATTGAACTGGTTCTGCCTTCAAAACATCTTGCATTTCTCTCTTTCCAAATTGTCCACCATATGCAAGCCGGAACATTCTTCCACCACTCTTTGCGACAAGATTCTCCTTGTATATTGTTCCATTAGGTCAAAAGTACTCTGGGGCATTACCCAATCAATTTTAGCTAGAGCTGCAAAAAAGTTGCCATAGTTGTCTGGTAAATGAGCAATGCAAGAAAAGATGTTCATTCGTTTCAGCTTCTTGATTGCACAAAAAGCACCTAGAACAGAGCTGAAAACCTCTTCTTTGAAGTTTATCATGAGTGAGACAAGCTTTCCGTACTAGACAGTAAAGTAGTATTGAACTCTGAAACTTTCTTGAGTATACCATCAAATTGTGCTGCATCAAAGACTAGCATTCCTTTCTGGAAAGAAAATGGAAGCCTGTTAGTCGAGTTATTATAAAATTCTCCGACCAGTATGACACAACAAAAATATCTTTTTGTGTTTTAAAATGGCAAAGTGATCTTTCATCAGTTCAACACATCATAAAAGCAAGTTCTAATTTTCATACTTTTGCATGCACAATAATTTTATAACTTTTAATGCCGTGGTTGGTCTCTTTTCTGAAATGTAATACTATAAATAGCCAAACACGTGATGGTTGTTTCATAGTATTATTGTTGACACTGTTCATTTCTCCACAATAAACTTCAGAGAAGCACAACAGGGGAAAAAACATTATTTCCATATGTGTATCGCTAAATTCATCAAAAGATATATAGAGTGAGTGTACAATAAGCTTTTTTGTAGTGTATAATATGTTTACACCAGCATAATCCATAATTACCTTTTACCATATATACTAGAACAGCCTACGCAATCCTGATTGAAAGACAAACTGAATTGTGCTCATGTGATTACTGAATACTACAGCAAGTCAAATAAATCTAATAGCTATTTCCTATCATAAAAGATCTACAATAATGTAAAGCAATTAACGCATAGAAGCCACAAGAGCTCACTACTTTGAAGTGCCAAAACAATACGCCCTTCTAATTGTCATATCTGAAAATCCTGTTGAAACGTTATACATTCCTTTCACAAAGAAAGCAACATATATGTGCAGCGCTAAAATCACTGGTACGAACTTTATCACACAGAACATGTGAATTCTACAATGATCATCTTTAACGTGCTTTGCTGTGATTGAGCCTATAGTTTTGTAACTGAATCTACATCAACATTAAGTAAAAGGGCACCATTTGACTGACTGTAGAATTCTGTTCCTGTTTATAAAGATTACCTTGGGGACATGCTTAAAAGTAGGTTTAGCTGTTGGTGCTGCAAGTAATAATGAAAAAGTACGTTGATTTTATAAATACTACAAAAAAGGCAAATTGGGGAAACAAAGAATTTTAAAAGCAGTACAAATTTACCAGCTGGCTTTGAAGGTTGACCAGGGTATAAGCGCAACCTGCAAGCAGGAAAATAGCAACAAATATGAGACATGTTTTTGTACCATGAAAACAGAGGGGAGAAAGAGGAGGCAGCAGCGAAATCAAATCAAGATATCATTCCATAACCAAAAATAAATATTTCTTACTGCCAGTGTAGGGGTCACAGAATGATGGATCAGGAGTAAACTGTTTCTGACCAGTATTTTGAAGAATGAATGAATTCCACAACTTGTTCACGGTAAGAAAGAGACAGATTCTCTTTGAGTAGCCATTTTTTCAGCAACGTCATACGGATTATCTGTCAAATTTTTGGATATCAGATCACGTAGAGTTGTCTAATAAATAAGAGAAATTATACACCACTAATTTCTAAGAAATTAGATAGAGATTGATGGCAGAAAAAAGAGTATAATGATCAGAGGGCAGTAACGATCAGAAGGCAATAATGACAATTGCCAGTTAGATCAATCATTAAGTAAATGGCATGAGTATAATGGTCGGAAGGCAATAATGACAAATCGCAAAATCATTACCCAACTGGATAACACATTATCTAAACCTATCCACAGTCCTCATTGCAAATGCATTGACAATAACTAACTAAAATCCAGCGGTAGCACAATAACCCTACCCAAACAAAACCAACATAAAAGTCCAACAACTATTAAAAGACCCATTAATACCATATGGTTTCCCATAAAAAACAAGCTAAACATCTGCAAAATCCCTTACGAAAAATAATCGGCAAACTCAAACAAGTCGAAGATGCAAGGTTATTCCAAGTGATGGAGCAGCAAAAATGCATCTCTTGGATCAATTTGCTGCATTTGAGATGGAGAAGATAGACAAACATGTTACTCCAGAAAACTTAAAGAGTAAATTGTGCGCAAGTATTACAAGCTCAATACGCCATGCCAACAAAAAGCTGAGAGGAACACTCAAAATTCCAGACACTAGAGAAAAATTCCCCCTCAATAACTCAAAACAGAAAACTAAAATACCCGAGCGATTGTAGGGCAATTTGCGAACAGGTTCACCATCTCCAATATCAATCATCAAACACTGTATCCAAAAAATAAGCAACATGGTGATTGGAGGTAAAAAGATGATCCAAAGATAAGCGTGAAAAGGGTCGAGCAGAATAAGCAGCCCTGACCATGATCATATTGAATTCCATCAAGAAGAGGACGTGATATGCCATCATCAGGCCCGTCTTCACCAATCTAAATTGATAGCAAAAAGTGTAAGAAAAGAGGACCCCAAGTTCAATAGACAACTTAATACCTAATGGATCAATGAGAAAACAACAGGGATATGACAGAGCATCAAGTATGTAGATAGGCTAGCAACAGAAAATATTCAAGTGCAATTTTGACTATACAGAAGAACGTAAATCCACAACAAATGCAGGGCAGTGACAGAAGCTACTACAAATTAGCTAAAAGGATGTTCATGCATATTCAGACCAAAATTTTAGTTGTCGAGCACAGGAAACTATCGAATATACACTAGTAGAGCGCCCCCCCCCCCCCCCCCCCCCCAACTCCCTGGGTATTCCCAACGAGAAGGAAATAAAACAAAATAAAAGGCCCAAAAAGACTAGGAATGAAAATGAGCAAATGTATGGAGAATATAGTAGTGAAATCAAAATACAAACATAAATCCTAATTGCGGAGCTGCATATCTTTGATCTTAGCCAAAAGACCGAGATAGGTATGGCAAGAACTGCACATACACTTAACCTGAAAGATCATAGGGACAAAACATACATAGCTATAATGGATGAATTACAATATTACCTTTCCATATCTTTGCAAAACGACCCTCACTGCCACTGACAATAAGCCCAGAGGCATGAGCATCAACAGAATAGACGATAGCAGTGTGACCAACCATCTCCAGTAGAACTTGACCACTAAGTTCCCACAGCCTTATGGAACTGTCAAAAAGAGATATGCGCGTATTAGAAATAACACATTGTTAAGGAAAGGCACCAAGAAAACTTGCGGGAAGATTAAATACGGCTTTGTAAGATAACTGGAGCAACTTCAGAATCTTAGCCATGCACTAATAAACTGATGGTATGAACTATGAACCCTTCAGATGAGAATAGTAGAAGGAAAAGTGCAAAAAATAGAGAACCTACATAAAGATTTGATTCTTCACGAATGACATCCAGACATCTATGCTAAGTCAAGTTCTAACAGGGATCTCATGAGTGCAAGAGAAGTTAATCAGAACAACAGATATCATTTCAGTTGTACGAACACGCTTCCAGAAATGAATTCTACATCTCTTTGAGATAGGGTTAGAAATGAGGTTATAAGGGAGGAGATGGGAGTGGCTTCGGTGGAAGACAAGATGTGGGAACTGATGTTACGATGGTTCGGGCATGTGATGAGGAGGTGCACGGATACTCCAGTACAGAGGTGTGAGAGACTGACTATGGATGGTTTTAGGCGAGGCAAAGGTAGGCCGAAGAAATATTGGAAGGGGGTGATTAGACATGGCATGGAGCGGTTATAGCTTACGAAGGACATGATCCTTGATAGGAAGGTGTGGAGGACGCAAATTAGGGTAGAGGGTTAGTGGGTAGGAGTACGTAAATCAACAGGGAGGAGTGCTTTGTTTGTATCTGTGCCTATAGTTTCTTGTTCGTAGTATTCTAATGATGTTTGTGATCTCGAATAGATAGTTCATCGTATTACTCTGTCGGTGTCTTGTTTCTTTTATTAGTGGTGTATTATCCAATTTTGTTGTTTATTTTTATGTTTTTTGTTTGTTATATTGTTATTTATCCTAAGATGGGGGCCTATCGGAAACAGCCTCGCTACTTTATCTAAGGTAGTGGTATGGATTGCGTACACTTTACCCTCCCGAGACCCCACTTTGTGGATAAAGTGGGAATACACTGGGTATGTTGTTGTGGTTCCTAATTTAAGTTATTATTGCCATTAAACTCTTCTGACCATACCATACTTTCTGCAATCAAAATTCTCCATTAAGCTTATATCCACTAAAAAAACCCATTTGTTTCATTGATAATAACAAGGCCAACTTGGCCGTATACAAGATATATACCAAAAGGGAAGAAACCTACAAAACATGGTTCTCTTCAAAAGACGCTCATTCTTCCATAAAAACAGGAACTACATGGGTGCACCAATAGAAAATCAGGGATCAGAAACTACTACTCAATTGAGCAAAGCTCATCTCTGCCCCTTCAAAAAAACACTCATATTTCTCTACTTCCAAATGATCCACATTAAAGCAGGAGTAGTAGCATTCCAAGTTTTGTGCCTTCTCACTCTTCCAGTTGAACATCAACTCCTTCACCGATCTTGACATTGCCCAAGAAATATCAAACCATCCAAAGATATCCCACCATAACCTCGTGGTATTTTGCAATGCAGTAAAATATAATCTATGTCCTCACCCGCCTCCTTACATAGAAAACACCAATTTATGCAAGCAACTTCTCGTTTCCTAACATCCGACTCGTTCATATGTATATCCAAATGCTTATTGTAAAACACAGTAAAACATATACACCCCTCTATTGTATATCAATTATCATTGAAAGGATCCTATGTTGCACAGTTCCTTAAAATCCTTGTTGCAACCATGTCGATCCAACACGATTTGGGAGTAGTGTGGTGTGGTGTAAGATCTGCACCGGATTTGGTAATCCAACTTGGGTGCTTTGACTACACCTATGGTGAAGAAGGATAAGTTGATAAGTTATTCAGCTTGTTTTTTGATTTATATGTTTTTCACATAAAATACTAGAATACTTTGCAATTATACGAGACAACTTATGAAAAATACCAAGTGTTTACAAAGAATTTATTTATAGCATCTTTATTTTTTGGAAATTGGTAACGGTAATCTATTTATAGCATCTTTAATTTAATAATTGCAATTTATTGTAATGAGGTACATTTATATATGTTATAACACACATTTATTAGCCGTATCCAGCACTCATACCTGTAGTCCAGTCCTACCCTTGAATCCTAAATTTATGTGATGAAGAATCCAACTTCTAGATCTACTCGCAACACTGGTATCCAAGAAACTAACACAACCTCTCCAAACATTGAACAAGCCACTCAGATTTCAAATGATTTTTGTTTTATCAAGTAAAAGTATTTTCATACATAAACATGACCAAGTCAATCGTACACGTAGGTTACCAAAAAAACAGAACTTCACAAAATATGAAGCTCTACAAAATCCACCCAATCTTCTTGCTCTGTTTACACCAAAAGAAAATAAGAGCGCATAGACTACTATTCAATTGCAAGATACTGAATTCTACACCTTCATAAGCTCTTCTATCTCTCTCTCCAAACTACCCACATTAACTTTATCAGAACCATGTTCCAAGCCCTTCATCTTCTCCGCCTTCTCCAGCTCTTCTAAATAAGCATCAGATCTTTCACCATTCTTAGTATTACCCAAGATGTGTGAAGCCATCTAAACATATCCCACCATAATTGCATGGTAAGCCCGCAATGTAGAAAGAGGTGATCCACATCCTCGCCCGTCCCCTTGCACATGTAGCAACAACTAAGGCAGACAACTTTATCAATCTTTGAAACTCACTCACTTCCCATTCTTGAAAATCCCTTCTAAATCACAGATCCCAAAAGTCTCTCCACTTTATGACATCCTAATTTGTTGAATAGTCAAGTCATTTTGGCAACTTCATTAACGGGGCATAATGGCAACTTTATCATGAGAAGCGTGGTTATGTTCTATACAATGGTGTGATATTGCGCAATCACTGCAATACCCAAAAGAATGAACATGATAGGATTCCCCAACACTTCCAAAACCACTTTACATGTCACTCTTGGCGACACATTACTATATGCAATTTATCTTTGTTGCCCTTTCCTAACGAAGATGAAACCAAACGGAACAAGAGAGGTCAACTTTTCAGCTCTATGAATAGCTTACACTATAACAAAGTATACCTACTCAAATAAGACTCCCAGGGCATAATGGCAACTTTATCATGAGAAACGCGGTTATGTTCTATAAAATGCCCCGAATATTGTGCAAAATCTGCAACACCCAAAAAGGACGAACATGATAGGATTCCCTAACACTTCCAACACCACTTTACATGTCACTCTAGGCGACACATTGCTATATGCAATTTACCATTGTTGCCCTTTCCTAACGAAGATGAAACCAAAAGGAACAAGAGAGGTTAACTTTTCAGCTCTATGAATAGCTTACACTATAACAGAGCATACCAACTCAAAATAAGACTCCTTTATTACTTTAACAGAGTATGACAACAATCCTCACATCCTATTAATCATTTAACAATATGAGAAACAGAATACTTCTCCGATTCTCATCTCATGCCGTACTATTTACTAAACTTAAGTACTAGATAGATAAAATTCCAATGAGATCCCACATCAGAAGTTCTTGTATTTCATATAAAAGGTCACTAAGCATAACACACTAAAGATCAAAAACAATTGTACAAAAAAAAAAATAGATGAAAATATAAAGCAAAACCTCACCCATCATGGGATGCAGAAAGAACTCCTAGACCAGGCATTGCTGCAAGGCCTCTAACAGTGTCTGCACGATGCAACAAGCCATAAGCACATATCGCAAGCACAGCATGGAACATTTGAAAAGAACTAGACTGACAAAACACCATACGGAGTTGCATGGAGTGCATCACCAATAGTTGAAGCAATCAAAAAGACCATGCTTCTACGCATAGAAAGTTATAACAAGATACAAAAACAATGACCTCATAGAAATAGAATGGTTAAATTCTCATGGGACCATCCTAAACGTCAAATGCTACTTTTGGAAATCACAACCTTTTTAATCATGAAAGTCGTCACATCACCCACATATGTTACCTTTTGATGAATGTTTTTTTAACATTCATACTTAAAGAGAGATATTAACCAAACTTAAATAGATGGAGAGGGAAAGTAGCACATGTGCTTTAAGAAGAGATGACAAAAAACAAACAAATGCATAAATGTCACAAAATATCCGAGAGCCACATTCATATGAATAAAGCATGCACCAAACCTGTACGCCCAGAAAAAAGTGTGGATACATGCTGCTCCTTTCCAAAGCTTCAGTGTTGTGTCACTTGAGCCTATTACCAACATAATCAAACATCATTCAGGCACAGGCTACTAGATATAAAACCTAGTCTTTTCAGTACCAGCCTATATATTATCTCGATGATGATAAATACTGGAGAAGTTCCGGTAGAAATGCAAATAACTTGATAGTTAAGTGAATTGACTGTGCAACAAAGTTTTAAGATCTTAAAAATTCAGAACGAGTGACGAGATGAACTGAAAAACTAGAAACTGTCTAAAATGTAAAACTCCACTTGATACCTGTGACAAGCTCGCCTGAGGGAAATTTAATAATTGCTTGGATAGCTGCTTTATGAGCTTCCAAAACTTCAACCTCTTGGCCCTTCCTCCATCGTCTTAATGAACTGAAACAAGAACATGTAAACAAAAATGAAAGCTTCAGACAAAGAAGTCCATTAACACATCGATAAAAAGTATATGCTTGCCTCCCACAACATGAACAGTAATCAGCTAGAAATTTTGGCACAAATGAACAGTAAGTAAATGATTTAACAAGGGAAGCACCACAAAGGCATGCATCCAGTAAGTTGAGCAGGGTAATACTGGACATGCATGCATAACCACCACTGTGAACAACTAATGGCATCCACCTTAACACATTTCAAGAAAGGATGCTATTGGGACAAGGCCCTTGGCTGTATATTGCAAAGATTGGAAATACGCAAGGATTAGATAGATATCCCTTCAACATAGGTCATCGAAAGGACCACGGAGACCCACCAAAGGCATTCCAACAAACATGAATAGAAATATATGTCAACCATTCTTAGATTCCTTACTCTAGAAACATCCTAGTTCTAAATTCTAGTTGACCACTGATAAAAGACACGGTTCGCAATTGTCAAAACCTCATGGTTCGTAAAAGAGAATATTCTCTTCTAACTAGTTCCTAAAAGAGATCTTTGACCACACTCTACAATCAATTTCTTGTATAACAAAGGATTGAATTCATTCTAAAGCTCACTCTATCTCCCCAGTTTTTGGTAATCACGATGTACGGACCTGCTTGTGTGCACCTCAACTAATTCCATAGGATACCTGCTACCCCCACCAGCACAAGTATCTAGTAACTCTGTCCACAAAGACTTGACCGACCGACGGGGAGAAATTACATAGTGCTTTTTTGCCTCTAATGAGCTCACTTTATCTCCACTTTAAGATCCATTTCCTTTTACCTGAGTCTGAGGATAAGTATCTCTGTTTCCCTGTTATGCATATGGACACTCTTTGATTCTGTGGACCACCTTACCACAACCAAAACAACCCCTTTTGCCCATCAAACACTCACCAGGATGGGCCCTGCCTTCCTGTCACACTTAGCACATATCGGGTAATTTGGCCTCCCGACTACACTGTTCTGAGACCGAGAATTCAAAGTCCTGCCCCACTGTTCCTGCCTGATTCTGGCTGAAGATGGCCTGGCACTGATGAATGACCCTGAAACAGCGATCGGTTCCCCCCTCCTGATCTTGGCTGACTAAACTCTAACTGTCCAGTCCTAGCTCTCTTATTCCTCTTCTTTCTTTTCTTCAACTTTTTTGCCTTAATGTGTTGAGCATGAGTCATCAATCTAGCAATATCCATATCTCCAATCAACATGGTAGTCCTACACTCCTTGACCACCAAATCACACCCCAGTAACAAATTTGCTCATATGAGCTCTAGAATCAACTAACTCCTCGGGAGCATGCTTAGACAACTGAGTGAACTTAAGGCAGTACTCATTCACTGTCATATAACTCTACCTCAGGTTCATGAGCTCCTCCACCTTAGCCTCCCTCATCTCACGCGGAAAGAACCTATCCAGAAAAGCATTTTGGAACATCTACCAACTCACAGGAGCTGCATTCTCACCCCTATCATCCTTCCACATCATAACCCAATCATAAGCAACATCCTTCAACCTACAGGATGCCAACTCAACACTCTCCTCTTCAGTAACATACATAATCTGAGTCATCTTCCTCACCTCATCAATAAAGAGTTGTGGGTCCTCATTCACCTTTGACCCATAGAACTCTGGTGGATTCATCCTCACAAAGTTTCGAATCCGGGTTGCAACTAAATTACCATTCTCTTGAAGTGGGACCACTGCTTGCTGGTTCCGGCGGTCACAACTTGGGCCAACGCTTGAAAAGCAGCCCGAAACTCAGCGTGAGACACATCTCATTCAGAGGGTCAGCTTGCAGGGGGTAGATCATCGTTTCTGCGTGCGTTGGCTCAACGAGGTTGCATATTCTGTCACATAAAAGCACGAGTTAAGGCAAATAACGACAACTATAAGAACGATAGATCATGAAAGAATTAATGATTCCTAACTTGTTCCATAGCCTCTTGTTCATAAATGTGGCGCGCTTCACACTCATGATCAAGACTCTACGTAACGCGGCTTGTCTAACTCCCTAGGACACTTTAAAACCTTAGACTCTGATACCAAGTTTGTAATGCCCAGAAGTACCCCTGGACGTCACACGGTACTCAGGACTACGAATAGCCCTAAGCTAACCCATGATATCTTTACAGCTCAGAACTCACACCATAAGGATGGTAAACATAAGAAGTAAACAAAAGATAAACAATCTCATAACTTAAAGTAAAGTGAATCTTTAACTTGGAAATCTTTACACAAACTTCTTGAACTTAAGCTTAGACATAATCTCGCAAGCCTCTATTATAGACTAGAGAGCCACTAGGACAGACCTCCCAGCCCGTACATAAACTGAATTCAATGTCTAAAATACTTCCATCAAAGAAAACACAAATCTAAAAGACTGAGTCCTCGGACTATGAGGACTCACCAAACGTCGGGATGCATACATTGATGCCGAAGTCACTCGTGCTACTGGGAACGGGCACCAAAACATACATTATAAGACATTGTAGCACACAGATGTATAAGTGGATCAATACTTCTAGAATGTACTAAGCATGTGGGAGTGAATGCATAAGTAAAATAGTACTGAATATATATATAATCTTTCAATTGTACATGCTAAACGTAAATGACTCACCTTGGACTTGAGTAAAACTTAAGACTGCAGGATCATAATTCTTAAATAATAAAGCATATGAATAACTTAGTGAGTCATAACACTTAGTTTCTTAAAATCTTTGCCTTTAATCTTGCTTATAGGATATTCTTCTAACCCACATAAACCATGTGAGCTACCATGAAGTCCAACATCTTATCCACGTAAGGGAGAGTTGTTCTACCCTTGCCATTGGAATAGAACCTTGTCTTAGTGATCATTATTCTTAACTTGATCCATATTGGGAAAAAGTTTAACTTACGTTGGCTCGTAGTTTTCAAAAATTTAGGATACGCTCATCCGCATTCCCTTCTCGGTGCTAAATACTACTCCCAAAATATATACATATATGTGCTCATACTTAAGAAATCCACCTTAAAATAGCATAAGGGCTTGTATACTAGAAACCGATTATGCTTCTCTTTTCTTTAAGTCATAATCAAAATGAACATTGTGGATTTCAAGTCTTGTCATTAAAATTAAGAGATCAAACTTTCTTGTAAACTTAGTGCTTATACTTATGCTTACAATATCATGCTTCAAACTCAATTGAAAATCTTTAATCAATGTTTTCAAATCAAACTCATGATATTCAAATCATAATAGAGAATCTTTAAGTCAAAACATAAATAGATGAGAACATGTATGCACTTTAATACTTCAATCACATGATAATTTCATAAACTCAAGACAAGATAATTTGGGTGTGAGCCCTAATTGCAAATCACGTAACTTTAACTTTAAAACAAGTTTTGGGCACAAGGATGAAAGAATATCCTTGTTCATAAACTCCACATACCTTAAAGTTCTTGGCTTGGTGAAGTCAACTTGACCTTTGAGGCTTGGGAGATGCCTTGGGGAAGAAACCCTAATGTTGTTCTTGAAGATGGTAGGAGAGAAAGTTGTTGTTTAATCGATTGGAAAAGAGAGGAAAAGTAACGCCCCTTGGGGTTAAATGTCGTGGGTTGGGGAGTTATAAGCGGTAAAAGCCTAAAAAGCCCCTTAACTTTACTTCTCAGAATTTACTCGCCAATTCTTACGAGTTGATCATACAAGTCGTATGGAAAGGTACGACTAGGTATCATGACTCGTACGATGGCCAGAATCTAAGAGAGCATTCACTAATCAGATTACAAATGACACTTACGACTCGTATCATCCTCCTGCGACTAGTAGCCCCTCACTCGTATCTTGGACAGAAGAATCTCAAGGAGTCTACACTGTTTAGCTTACGACTTGCCTTCATACGACCCGTATGCTTCTTGACGACTTCTAGGAGTTGAGTCGTACCCTTAACAGATTGTCACCCATCCTGCACTGCCTTGGGTACGAGATCAACGTACGACTCATATACTGTGCATACGACTCAAGGGATAACTCGTATGATAGACAGAAAACTCTTAGAGATGGGGTATTACATGATATTTCTATGACTATAAAGGTGAGGTAAGGATAATAATTTCGGTATATTCTATGAGATTAATTTTGTCCAACATTTGGTAATGGATATCATTAGAAGGTGGGATAAAATAATCCCATGCGTTGGGAGTCTATCCTACCCCACCAACCATACGACCCCTAAGAGCATGTCATTAAGGATGAAATGAGAAGTTTAAAGCTAAATAACTCCACTTATAGAAGTGAATCGCTGTTTTATAAATAGAGTAAAAAGAAAGGAATTTCATATAAAATGGAACAGAGAACATTCTGCTTAAGCTGGTCCGAACGGACACAAACAGTCCATCAACATCTATTGTGTCTAGAGACCTCATTTCTTGGAAAGACTCCATATTTACTGTGCTCGTGATGTAAATGTTATTGTGGCCTCATGTTTCTCATAAAATCTAAGCAATAGTTTCTGAACTCACACAAAAAAAACACCTACAAGTTCTTCGTTCAACAAAATACTTTTACACAGATTGCAATTCTGAGCATATGAAGCCATCTTTCCTCTTTTAGATGATTTGTGTATAGTCATCTTACTTCTTCCGAGCACTAGAAAATCTTGTGGGGTTAAATCGACTAAGATCAACTATGCTAGCATGTCCATCCAGAATGAGTTCGGCCATAGCTGCACCAGTGGCAGGACCATTGAGAATTCCCCAACAGCTATGCCCAGTTGCTACATAACAGCCTTTTATACCAGGAACTTCTCCGATAATTGGCACATCATCTTCACTGCAAGGTAGGATGCACGCTTGTTCAGTTTTCACAGCTGCTTCCCCTTCCACTAAATGGCTTGACACACTAGCAGCCACTCTCTTAAGCGTGTTTATTGATTCAGGAACTGGAGTTATCTGCTCTGGATCATCTGGAACCTCTGCCCGAGCTGACATTCCACATATATAAACTTCCCCTGAAGGACATGAAAAACATAACGTTATAACTCAATATGAAATTCAATAAAATCCTTGTTTTTGATGTATAATACATAAAAGAAGAATAAAACGGGAGATCTGTGTCGTTCTCTGTGATATCACTGATTTTGAACTGGTGGGAATAAAATTTCAAAATATTAACACTTCAATTTCAATATCAGGCAGTTCACCGAAAACAAAACTAAGGAATAATTGGCAGGGAACATTCTCCATCTTTCTACATGGTGAAGAATTTATATGTTTATACATGTTATAGGATCCCTCGTATTTGCGGATACCAACCCAAAAAATGGATGCATCACCCATGTGTAAAGTAATTGGTGGTTTAAACTTTAAAGGCACCCTTAGGGCCAAACCCATTAAATCTACTAAGTTAAATAAGTGTACTTGTACATGTATATATTTAATTATATATATATATTTATATATCTAATTGACTTGGATTTAGACTTGGGAGCAGGACAGGTCAGATTTTTAATTAAAGATTTTATTTTCGTATTTATTTTTTTTTTAAAAAATCTGTTAAAACAGAACAGTAGTGTCGTCTGTTCATAAAAGGAGGTTTGTTCATAATCTACAAATACGAATGAAATCCCAGAAGTAGTGTATTCAATTTGCAAATATATTTTCGAGCTTTGTTGTATCCTGCTAGAGAATTGCTTGTAATTCCTAAAGTATATCCGAGCAATAACTCTTGAACGGTAGTGATCTTTCACACCTCAAAGAATAATTTTCTGCTGCTCATCTTATTTTTCTAACACCATGTACATCGTCAACTATCACATCAAACAACGGTAACATGTCGGCTTAACCCTTAGAACACACTTAGAGAAGAACAAAACGATCATGTGAAGATCTTACAACTTTATGGAGTTTGTTTTTTTGTTCAAGTGTATGGTCATAGAATAAACCAATAACTTTATTGAAAACCATATAACAAACCAACAATACCAGCCCACAAATTGAAACAACTTTTCAATGATCCTTCCTAAAAGTAGAGGTGTTCATAATGAAAGGCGGAGGTACGTTTTCAAATTTATGGGTTCTAGATTTTAAAACGACAACTACAAATGCTAACAACTTTATGTGTACGTATTTGATGAATATTTTTTAATAGAAATAGATTGTTTGAGCAAAGGCTACTAGGTTCGACCGGACTTGTACTTCTGCTATTCATAATCATAGCTGACATGACGAGCAACAGAAACCTTCCATTTTCTTAATAAAGCACAGGATGCGATGCGCAAAGGGAGGGAGGGGTCAGTGCAAAGCACAGCTTGTGCTTGTGGACAAAATGATTAATTGAAGAAAGGGGATCAACATTGGCCCAATGAAATATATTTGGTAACAGAGCCTATAACTAATAGCATAAGATTGAGTTGACAGCTGATAGCCTGATACATGAACACACAAGTATACTCATAATGAAGGAACCAGCTCAGCATTGTCTCTAGTAGTGAAGTTAATTTACCTTTTTCTACTCATTGTCCATACCAGGAATGACAAGTTTAAACAGCATTACTATATCTTTTGACACAAATTGCCATTCAGTTGCTCCATCTATTTAACCTAACAACTACTTTGTTGTGGCAAAACAAATAGCATGAGTGATGAGAGACCACTTTCTGTATGTAACTTGCCAGGATGGATCCACAATTTAAACGTTTCAACTTTTAAGATTCTCAGTATTGCATTCATTGTACTGTTAAACTTATCTAATACTTATTGGCATTTTAGTAGGTTTTTACATAGGGAAATCGGGTAAATAGTATCCCTCAACCATGCCATTTAGGACGGATTTATCCCTCGTTAAATGGTGGTGCATTGCATATATCTCGTCTCTAATAAATAAATGATAGCATATTTATCCTTTTCATTAAGAGATCTATATTTGCTGAATTCAAAAAAAAAAAATTAATTCTAAAACTGGATTTTAAATTTCAAAAATTTCACCAGCCTTTAAAAACATGTATAAATAACATAAATACCAACTTACACTCTTTCACACTTTTTTAATTACTTTACTCTATCTCCATATTAATATAGATAACATATTCGACATATACATAGCATTCTGTGTATATATTGGGATTTTTATAATATATTTAGGGAGTTGGAAATTTTTTTGTAATATTGGAAATATAAGTTGTGTATTTGTTTAATTTTTAGTAAAAACATTACTCACCCATTTCCCGACCGGACCCAAACCGCATAAAAAAACTCAAATCTCTACCAAACTCCCTGAATTACGGTTAGCACACATATGGCATATGGCATATAGTATACTCACTGCAAAAACCGACTGTACCTGTTGGACGAGGATAAACTTCCGGGTCCATGGGCTTTCCACCTTGGGCCGGATAATAAGTAAGAAACAGAGCATGGGGCGTTATCCTATCAGGCTCTTTCGGTTTCAGTACAATACTATGGGCCTTAATTCCATAAATCGTAAAAATCGAGCCCAATAGAGAAAATCTCTTAGTCTAAGGCCCAAGTGCCAACAATACTGCATCAGCAACAATCTCTCTCCCATCTTCCAGTACAACTCCTCTTGTTTTCCCTTCAGCAAGTTCCACTCTCTCTGCTTTACCTATCACCACCTCCACCCCATACTCATTCACCGCTTTTGAAAGAAGCGTTTTCGTAAACAGCTGCGGATGAACTTGGGCAGTACTGGAAGTTGATCCAATTGTTCTTGGGCTCTTAGCTGGGCCATCAACCCAACTCGGAAGCGGCCCAGGCCCAGTTTGGTTCGACGCTGATGAGGATGAGGATAATGATGATTCGCTGACTGAGATACTTAGTGTAGTGAGTGGACGATAACCGTATGATTGTGGTCCGTTAAGCTCTTCAGCGAGTGAACAGTGAAGATTAAAGCTAGCGCGTGCGAGTGACGCGACGGGACCTCCGTCGCACCAATCTAGTGCGAGGAAACCGCCAGCTCTGCCTGAGGCAGCGCAGGCGATGGAGGATTGTTCGATTAGAGTCACAGCGGCGCCGTTTTTGGATAGGAAGTAAGCGGTGCAAACGCCGATGACTCCACCGCCGCAGACGGCGACTTTTTTGGGTTGTGGAGTGTCCATTGATGAGGATCGTATTAGGAAGAGTGAGGAGGATTTTGGGTGTAGGAATTTTGTAGGGACTGAAATGGATGGAAATGGAAGTGAAGGGGTCAATAACAACATTTTCTTAAATTAGAGTTGGGGGAGTTATTTCTCGAAATATACACGTGGTGCTGTTGTTGTTTGTGCTGTGCATGAGTGCTGTGAATGTAGCCTCTTCTTAAAAGAAAAAAAAATATATAGCAAAAAGGAAGATATTCTTTATTTTGTGATGAATGTAGCTTTTGCTTAAATTGCACCCATGTTATATTTTAGTAAGATTTTGATAGATTTTAATTTTTTTTAATTGTTCAAATCAGTAAAATTGAATTTAAAGATAAAATTATTATAGCTTTTATAAAAAATATTTAAAATAATATTTATGCTTAAATACAACTTCACAAATTTAAAATGAATTGAAAAACAAGTTGCTGTTTTCAAATTTGAAATTTGTATGATTAAATATTGATTTTCAATAAGGTGCAAATGTTTCTAAAGAATAAATATTTTTTACAACAAAAAAAAAGCTCCGTACACTCCCATGATTAATATTTTCAACTAAAATATTTATATTCCCTATCTAATATGCAATATTATTAATTATAATACATTTTTATTCATTCTAAAATAATGCATCGTTTTTTTTCTTTTTCGTTAAAAAGATAGTTAGATATTGCATCATAACAAAAAATTTATAGAGAGAGTTACGTGGCATTGCCACTTTCGTATCTGTACTAAGAAACAATATATTTACAGACCATAACAAAAAGTCTAAAACAATATATTTACGGACCATAACAAAAAGTCTAGAGAGTTATGTTGCATTGCCACTTTCGTATCTACACTAGGTTCAGTATTGACAGACCATTTACTAGTAGGTAGAGTTTATCCACAGTAATGGTAATATTACACTGTACTAGGTGATTGATTTGCTAAAATTATTCAACAGTTTAGTAGTCAACAATCCTTTTTTATCTGCATTCAAAATATCCATCAAGTTCAGAGGAGGTGTCCAGAAAATAGTAATTGTTGTAGTGGTAGATGATTGTGCAGTCAAAGTGGCCCTTCTAGCTAGACTAATCGCTAACATATTCTGCTCTTTGTAGACATAGACGACTTGCAAATTACAACTTCTAGAAAAGACACCTGCAATCAGATAAAAGAGAGAAACTGTTAGCGTTTATATCATTAAGCAGCTCAAGCAGTTGAGCATTCACATTGATTTTCAATGGATGTAAATGCAATTCCATAGCAAGTTGTAAACCCTTGAACAAGGTCAAGAGTTCAAATTTCATAGGATCAAGGGGCACAGTAAATACAATAAACCCCACAATCCAGTCACCTACGCTATTCCTGAAAACCCCGCCTAAACCATCAATATGTTTGTGAGAGCAAAGCATAGCATCATAATTTAACATAAGGGAAGAAACTGTAGGTGGGTTCCGTTTAACATAAAATGTAAATATAGCATCCTTAGTATCCGAATCTACAACCAAATACCAATACTCAGTAACAAGGTTAGTAGTGTAATCTACTGATGAGGTAGAGAAAAGACCCTCGAACAAATGTTTATTACGTTGTATCCCAATTACCCGAAGACAAAAGGTATAAGGAGTTCAAGGGGTGCGGGTGTAGATGTGGTAGTCTGGAAACAACAAAGGAGGGGTACTCAAGTATATACGAGTGAGGGTTAAGTGTTGAATATCAAAGGATATTTCTATGGCAGAGTTAAAATTTGTCCAGAATTGTGTAACTGTGGGACAAGCTAAAAAGAGATGCGTGATAGTTTCTGGCGTTCCAAGTTGACAATTAGGCAATGCAATACAAGATATATGTTAAGGTAAGAAGAGGTTGGCAGTCGTTTGTGTAGTAATAGCCACATGAAATGTTTGATCTTTGGAGAAATGCGAGCTTCCAAATCAAATCAAAGGAAGCGGTAGGTATATTGAGTTGAGAAGCCTCGGATAATTTTATATTAAAAATGTTCATGTACATTTTTCTAATGTATTAAAATGATATAAACTTATATAAAAGTTAAATATTGTTTCCATCAAATTCCAAATCACAAAACTCAATCGCATAACACAACACTTAAGTTATCATTATTACTTAAAATTTCAATCCCTTAAAATAATTATAAGATTTTCAAATTTTACTTTTATCTCTCCAGATACATCATATATATACTCCAAATCCAATCTCTCTCTCTACTAAAACCTCACATAACATCCTACAGTTAACAATGTCAAGCACCGAGCCTGAGCACGGACACAAAGAGAAGAGAAAAAAGCTGTCGGAGTTGATGACAAAGATACCAAAACTCATATTGCGTTGATTGAACGGCTCGGAGAAGTAGTTGTAACAACTGGTGAAGAAAAAGAAGATGATATCCTCAATTTGAAAGTGAAGCTCTATCGATTTGATAAAGATGGAAATCAGAGGAAAGAGAGAGATGATGTTACTGTGAAACTTTTAAAGCATAAGGAAACTAAAAAGTATCTCTTTGTTATGCATCAATCATCTAGGTTTGCTTATAGTTTAATTTATGACTTTTTTTCACATGATTAAACTTGGCTTGTTCAATTTTTTGTTTCATTTGATTTTGGATCAAGAAAACCCAAAATTCAATTCATTATTGTTTTATCCCTTTTCTTTGAAAGTATTGATTTTTGATTATTTAAATCATTTCAAGACTTTACAGAGTCGCCACTTGATTTTTTTAAGAAAAACATCAAGAAAATTAAAAATATTTTAAAGACTTGAAAATAGAAATAAATCCTTAAAATTAGAGAAAATGGGTAAAGATTCAGGTAACGCCTAGAGAAGATTTTTAAGGCACCCAAGAGCGTTCATTAAAAAATGGTTAATCAAAAGATAATTTGACTGATTTGTAAAAAAAAAATTCAGTTTTGAAAAATGCGGCTAACTTTGTAAAATCTTGAAATTCATTTGCAAATATGACATTCATTTTATCCAAATGAAAATTTATTTATTTGAATTAAGGAAAAATTTCCTTAAAAGAAAAAGGTTATCTAAGTCTAATTTTTTTTATCAATTTAAAAAAAGATAAATTATTTTCAATAAAAAGAGAAAAAAAGTGATTTCAAATATCGTTTTTTTGATAGTAAAATTTTTTATCTTTGAAGAAAAAATTATGAAAAGTGACTAATTAATGAAAATGTTTTGATTTTTTTTGCAAGAAAAAGTGATTTTTAGGTTGATGAAAATTCACTTAATTTTAATAAATCAATTTAACACATGAATAAAAAAAAATACCATCTTTAATTTTTAAAGATTCATTTTAAGAGAAGACATGGAGAAAAATCATTCCTATTGATTATAAAAATTCTATGTGACAAACGACAATTAAAGAAAAACATGAAGATTAAACAATAATATAATTCGAAGGGGATTCATTTTAGATTTGATCAAATTTAAAAGTTTAATACGAGCAAGTATTCACAAATGAATTACAAATAAATAAATAAATAAATAAAAGTAGAAAAGTTCAAGTATTGGGCCCCTATTTGGCCCATTTCAAATCTAGCCAGCCTTTCGACCTATTTTTTGTGGACTTTTCATCCATTTTCAGTTGTATATGTGAACCCTTTTCTGATGTATTTTTCCCCTTTAACTATATTAAAAAATTCGAAGACAAACCTATTGGAGTGAACTAATATACATCTATACTATTTAAAAGTGAATTTATTTACCTCTTGAAATGTCATAACCAGATTTTATCTTGAATGTGTGTGTATATATATATATGTATATATATAAGAGCCAAGAGCATGGGTGATCAAGGGCAATAATGTAATTTCATACTAGCAAGTATCCATCATCTCTAGCTCTAGAACAATCCATATTCTCATAGTCAGTCCACACAAACAATCGGTATACTATTTCATTTTTCTCCATATATCTAGAAGAATCAACATTTCTTAAAGTCATCTTTGCTATCATTCTTTCTCATGTTGGTGTTTTCCTCGGTTATGGTTGCGATTTAAGATTCTTTTCCCTAATTAAATAATAAAAACTTTTCAGTTATTAGTTCAAGGGTATCGTGCAGTTTCACGCTGTTTGTGACGGTGTCTGCGGAATCAGCGTCATTGTCTGTGACTAGTCTGTGTTGGAACTGGAATGCTTTTGATCAATTGAAGCCGATGAGGTTGATGATAGGGAAATTAGGATTTTGGGGTTTGCAGATTGGGTTGTTCTATGGAGTGCATTTGTGTATACAAAGCGGGAGGTTTTGCAGTTCCCGATTATCCAGGTATAAAAATAAATTTTTTATTTCAAGTTTATTATGTTATTGTATAATACAAAGACTTTTATATAGTATGTATCATGAATTTTGATCTTCGATATGCTTCAAACAATTTTAGTATTTTAATCTCAAATCAAGTGTAGTGAACTCGCTATGTAATTAATAAGTCGACCACTCAGTTTGATAGTAATTTACTCCCAATCCAACAGCAATTTGATTCAATTTTGTAGAAACATAAAAGCACAAGTCAGTAATAGAATGGAATATAACAGCTAACAACAACCAGAAATGCTGATTTAAATCAAAATGTTCCAGCATCAACTCCCAGTAATCAGGTTATCACTAAGATACTTGAAATGGGAATGAGAATGCATCTTTCAATATTGTAATACCCCATACTTCTACCTAGCTTGAAATCATCCCAAGAATGTTAGAAACTTACTTTAAAAGATGAATTCATTTTTGTACACATGAAATTTCTAAGATTTTCACTTTTGTTGAGTGGGAAATTGAATAAGATTTTCATCGATACCCATTTCGTCAAAATCCGGTATCGGGGTAGAAAGTTATGGAAGAAATACAGAAAGCAGTCAAAACTGCTCAGGTGCGACGGTGAGATCCGATGGACCTTCGAGGTAGCGACGGACCATCGCAGCGGAGGCAGTGAGACCACCTCCTGCCTAAGAACGATGGCTTAGGTTGACGGACCGTCGAGCTAGCAACGAATCATCGCCCAAGCCGTCGTTGGAGAGGCAGTGAACCCCTATTCTGCCAGGAGCGACTATCAGGACCTATGGATCGTCGACCCAGCGACGGACCGTCGCATAGTTCGTTTAGTTATTTTAAGTCATTTTAAAAGGCGCTTTTTGGTCTTTTACCACCCTTTCTAATACCTAATAATATTATACATAGACTCATAAGTTCATTATCCATCTACAATATCAAATTAGGGTTTTCTCTCTAAGATCAATCCCCAAGAACAAGATCCGAATCCTCCTTCAAGAAACTAAGAGAATTCAAGTTCTTCAAGTCCAAGGACTTCAAGAAACTCACAATCAAGGTATGTCATGTGTTGATTCATGGGTCTCTTTTACCCATGAAGCTCAAGAATCTCTTTTCAAAATACAAGATTTGTGTATTGATGAATGCTCATGATTTAAATTAAATTGAAATTCATGTTCATGTTGTTGTGGGATTTTGATTCATGTTTTAAATTACATATTCCAATGATTGACCCTAGAATATGATGATTTGCATAATAATCATGATAAACCCTTCAAATTTGTAAATTTATTTATGCAACCATGACAATTATATGCATTGATGATGGTATAACCAAAGTATGCTCCCCATGTGTTTGATTAAATGCCTATGTGAAGGGAAAGTGACATACTAGTATAATAATATGAAATCCCCATTCATGTAAAAGTTTATGCATGTCAAGTGTTTGATAAAATGTCTTAGTCAATGAACTATGTATATATGTGTAGCCATCGTGGTGCTTTAGAACTTGTACTTCATGAGATCTCCAACTTATTGTATTATGGATTGTGACGTTGGTCATGTATTCAAGAAAGTCATGCTTTATCAATTTCTTCCCATCGAGTCCTGGGGGTATTTGTATCCAAAAAATTAGTTGTGTGCCTAGAATCAGTGTCATGTTTTTGAGATACTCTCAATCAAGACATGATCCATAGAATTTAGTCAGTCTCATGGCTTAGGAAAACTCTGTAAACTCTATAATTCTAGTAATTCAAGGATCTCAGAAATTCAGTATTCTCAGTAGTATTTCGCCAGTCAACGCAACCCTGTTAACTCAGTCCAGTTCAGTTCAGTTAATCATGTTCAGTATCTATTCAGATGGGAGTAGAAATTAGCATCGAGTGAACCCAAGGATGGGAACCCACATGTTATATGAGGGTGTGATTCTTAGAAGCAATCCTTGCGTTCTAAAACTACGTAGCCAGCATAGGTTGAGGCATCATAGCCTACTATATGAGGGTAGATGATATGGATTAACCTGTTATATGAGGGTTCCCACTGTTCTCACTAGAGTTACCTGTTATATGAGGGTTAGTCACAGATTGTCCTTACCAGTGACGCGGTATTGACATCCTTCCAATTGAGGTTACAAATTGGACCCCAACTCAGCTATATTGCGTTATTTGTGGTATGTCAATTAGATTACTACTTCCCACAGTTTCAATTACAGATCAGGACTGTCAGATAAGTCATTCAGTCTCAGTAATAAAATTCAGATAGTTCTACAGAATTCAGGATTATCAGATACATTCAACTTAGAATAGTACGGAACTTAGCTAGTTCCATCAGAGCCTAGACTATCAGATACAGTCGCTCAGTATTAATTATTTCAGTTATACAGTTATTAGTATCTTATGCTATCAGTACTCAATTCAGTAATCATGTTACCACGAACTCGGTTATTGTTATTATGTATTTATGCATGTATTCTCACGTTCATGTTATTTAGTCAGTTAGTATAGTTCATGCTTATGAAACCTTTGCATTTAGCCTACCTCACATACATACCAGTACATTTAAACGTACTGACGCATTTGCGTTATGGTATTTTATACCATAGGTTCAAAAATATGAGCTCCAGAGCATCAGTAGCATTTCAGTCTCAGCAGTCAGAGTTAGCTGTGAGTCTTCATCCTTCGAGGACATGACCATTTCTTTATTATCTCATTAATTAATTTATATCAGTAGTTGGAGTTAGTTGGGGACATGTCCTATCAACTTCTTATTCAGGTAGTTCAGTTAGTTTGAGGCTTTTCAGACTAGCATGTTCAAATTATTATTTCAGTTGTTTTGGGTATTTCTTACCCTCTCTAGATGTTATGTTTTTATCAATTATGTTGTAGTTTTTAACCTTATGGCCTTTCAGCCTTTATTTCTGTATTTATACAGTATATTATGCAGTGTTCAGGTACAGATATCAGTCATGGGTTAGCTTGTGGTCCTTTGGGGTCATGAGCACCGTGTAGCATTCTGGGTACCATATTCGGGGCGTTAAAAACTTGGTATCATAGCCTAAGGTTCAATAAAGTCTTAGGAAGTCTAAAAGCCGCATCTAGTAGAGTCTTGTACATGGGTGTGTTGCGCACCACATTTATGTGAAGGAGGCTATAAAATGTTTTAGGAACAGTTTCCCTTCTTTCAGTATTCATGTTGTGCCAGTAAGCATAATCTCAAGTTTATCTCTCAGTTTAATCCCTTTCTTTTTCGTTTACAGAACATGCCTCCCAAGAAGAGAACTGGGAATCAGTCACCCCTTCAACCTGAAGAACCTTTGGACGAACATATTTTTCATGCAAAGTTCAGAGCTGTATTCATTACTCTTGGTTAGTCAGTTGTTGCTCAGAATGAATAACCAGCTGTCATTTCAGCCAACCCAGTGGCCAATTCAGCTGCAGCTAGGATTCAGGATTTCACCCGAATGAACCCTCCATCCTTTTTTTGGGTCTAAGATAGATGAGGAACCTTAGAAATTCATCAATCAGGTTTAGAAGGTTACTGACATTATGGGGGTGTTAGCTGTTGAGAGTGCTGAGCTAGCTGCATATCAGTTGCAAGACGTTGCTCATACTTGGTTTAAACAGTGGAAGTCAGAGAGGTCAGATGATGCAGGGTCTATTGAGTGAGAGAAGTTTGTCATTGTATTCTTAGATAGATTCTTTACCTAAGAGCTGAGAGAAGCTAAGGTATTAGAATTTATGAACCTTAGGCAGGGCAACATGACGGTGAAATAGTATTCTCTTAAGTTTACTCAATTAGCCAGATATACTCCTTATGTGGTTGCAGACAGCAGGGCTAGAATGAGTAAGTTTTTTGGGGTGAATGGTAGTGTGGTCAACGAGTGTAGGTCTACGATATTGAATAGTGACATGACTTTAGCCAGGCTTATGACTCATGCTCAGTAGATAGAGGAGCAAAAGATTAAGATGAGGGAGAAGCAGAATAAGAGAGCAAGGATAGGTAGTTTCAACTTTGCTCAGCCCAAATCAGAAGGAGGAAACTGTTCTTAGTTTTGTCCTAAGTCATCAGTTCCAGATCCTTCTTCAGCTAGTGCTCCAGCTCCTAGACTCAGAGATGGTAACAAGGATAGAGCGCCAGGCTCTAAGTCTCAGGGTAGTGTTAGCAGTGCCCGCACCTATTCTTTTTGTCATACTTGTGGCAAGCACCATCAGGGTATTTGTAGAGCTGGCAATGGTATTTGTTTCGGATGTGGCAAGACAGGCCACAGAATCAGAGACTGTCCTCATCCAGGTGCTCAGGGTCAGCAGAACCATTCCTCAGCTTAGTTTGGTTGCCCAAACTAGCAGGGTGCCACCTCTAGTGCTACTAGTGGGTAACACCCAAATCGACTTTATGCTCTCCAGTCCCGGCAATATCAGGAAAGTTCTCCTGATGTATTTACTAGTATGTTACAGATCTTTCATGTGCATGTTTATGCTTTGCTAGATCCAGGAGCTTCTTTGTCTTTTATTATTCCCCATATAACAGGAGATTTTGAAACCAGTCCCAAAATTCTAGCAGAGCCCTTTTTAGTCTCTATCCTAGTAGGTAAAACTATCATAGCCCGACGGGTATACAGGAACTGTCCGGTTATGATATGTCAGAAAGTCACTTCAGCAGACTTAGTCGAATTAGAGATGACTGATTTTGGTGTCATTCTCGGCATGGATTAGCTTCATTCTTGATATGCCACAGTTGACTGTAGAAACAGAATAGTCCAATTCCACTTTTCGAATAAACCCATCCTAGAGTGGAAGGGTAGTACTTCAGCGTTTAGATGTCAGATTATTTCCTACCTTCGAGCACGGAAAATGATATCTAAGGTTTGTGTCTATCATCTTGTTTATGTTAAAGACTCTAGCTCCGAAACTCCCAGTCCTGAATCAGTCCCAGTAGTGAATGAATATTCAGATGTCTTTCTCGAAGATCTTCCAGGAATTTCTCCCGAAAGAAAAAAAACTTCAACATTGATCTTCTTCCAAATACTCAGCCTATATCTATTCCGCCATACAGAATGGCACAAGCAGAACTCAGATAATTGAAAGAGCAGTAGAAGGATCTCTTAGATAAGGGATTCATCAGTCCTAGTGTTTCCCCGTGGGGTGCACCAGTCTTATTCATGTGCAAGAAAGATAGTTCTCTCAGGATGTGCATTGATTACCGTCAGCTCAGTAAGGTTACAGTCAAGAGTAAGTATCCCCTTCCCAGATTTGGCTATCATCAGCTAAGAGTCAGAAAATGTGACATTTCGAAAATAGCTTTTCATACTCGGTATGGTCACTTTGAGTTTCTGGTCATGTCCTTTGGTCTTACTTATGCCCCAGCCACTTTTATGGACTTGATAAACTGGTTGTTCAAGCAGTACTTGGACATTTTTATCATAGTCTTCATAGATGATATTCTAGTCTATTCCCGCAGTGAGCGTGATCATGCATACCATCTTAAAATCATAGTTCAGACTCTCAGAGATTATCAATTATTTCCAAAATTCAGTAAGTGCGAGTTTTGGCTAAGGTCAGTAGAATTTCTTGGCCATATAGTTTTTGGTGATGGCATTAGAGTAGATCCTCAAAAGATCGAAGTGGTAAGAAACTGGCCCAGACCTGTCTCTCCATCAGACATCAGGAGTTTCTTGGGTTTGGCTGGCTATTACAGATGATTTGTAGAGGGATTTTCTTCTATTACATCCCCTATGTCCATATTGACTCAGAAAAAAGTTAAGTTTCAGTTGTTAGATCCTTGCGAGAAGAATTTTTAGGAGTTGAAAACGCAACTCACCTCAGCTCCAGTCCTAGCTCTCCCAGATGGTTCAGATGGGTTCGTAGTTTATTATGATTCATCCAGAGTAAGCTTGGCTTATGTCCTTATGCAACATGGTAAGGTCATAACCTACGCCTCCAGACAGCTCAAACCCTGTGAGAAGAATTATCCTACTCAGGATCTTGAGTTAGCAGCCGTAGTTTTTGCCTTGAAGATTTGGAGGCATTATCTATACGGGGTTTATGTAGATGTGTTCACAGATCATAAGAGTCTTCAGTATGTCTTTTCTCAGAAAGATATCAATCTTCATCAGAGAAGGTGGTTAAAGCTCTTGAAAGATTATGACATGAGTGTTCTTTATCATTCGGGCAAAGCCAATGTAGTGGCCAACACTCTCAGTAGACTGTATAGGGGTGGTGTTGCTCATGTTGAAGACAATAAGAAAAACATCTTTCCAGACTAGGTGTTCACTTAATCCATACAGAAGAGGGTAAAATATAGATTCAGAGTAGTTCAGAGTCATCTCTAGTTTACAAGGTGAAAGAAAAACAAGATAGAGATCCCAGTCTAGTCAAGTTGAAATAATCAGTCAAGTATCAGAAAGTAGAGTTCTTCTCCCAAGGGGGGGATGGTGTTCTGCGTTGTCAGGGTCGTCTGTGCGTTCTAGGTGTAGATGACTTAAGGCAGGGAATTATTGCAGAAGTGCATGGTGCATGCTACTCTATTCATCCAGGGGCCACTAAGATGTACCGTGACTTGCGGGAGATCTATTGGTGGAGTGGGATGAAGAGAGATATTGTAGAGTTTGTAGCTAAGTGCTCTACATGTCAGCAGGTTAAGATAGAGCATCAGAAGCCTAGTAGGTCCATGCAAGAGTTCAATATTCCTAATTAGAAGTGGAAAGAAGTGAACATGGACTTCGTGACGGGTTTGCCTCATACTCGTCGCCAACATGATTTAGTCTGGGTCATTATAGATAATATAACCAAATCAACTCATTTTATTCCAGTCCATAACTCTTATTCAGCCAAGGATTATGCCAAACTCTACATTAGAGAGTTAGTCAGATTGCATGAAGTTCCATTATCCATTATCTCAGACAGAGGTACCCAGTTCACCTTTTATTTCTAGAAAGCGTTCCAAAAGGTTCTTATTACCCAAGTTCATCTCAGTACAACCTTTCATCCTCAGACAGATGGTCAAGCAGAAAGGACCATTTAGACTCTAAAAGATATGCTAAAGGTGTATGCAATTGATTTCAAGGGTAGTTGGGATGCCCATTTGCCTTTGATTGAGTTTTCATACAACAATAGCTATTATTTCAGTATTAAGATGGCTCCATTCGAAGCTCTCTATGGTAGGAGATACAGATCTCCAGTTGGTTGGTTTGAAGTTAGTGAGGCTTCAGTCATAGGGCCTGACTTAGTATTTCATATCTTAGAGAAAGTCCTGTTGATCAGAGAAAGACTCTGGGCTGCTCAGAGCCGACAGAAGTCTTATGCAGATGTGCATAGAAAAGATCTCGAGTTCAAGATTAGTGACTATATCTATCTAAAGATCTCTCCCTTGAAGAGAGTGAAGCGGTTCAGCAAGAAGGGAAATCTCAGTCCCCGATATGTCAGTCCCTCCAAGATTCTCAGTCGATTCGGCAAGATAGCTTATGAGCTTGAATTACCTTTAGATCTAGCCTCAGTTCATCCAGTCTTTCATGTCTCGTTGCTCTAGAAGTACATAGGTAACCCAGTAGTTGTAGTCCCTATTCAGAGCGTAGATGTTCAGAACAACCTCTTTTATGAAGAGATTCCAGTTGAAATCCTAGACTATCAGACTCATAGACTGAGGAACAAAGAAGTCCCTCTAGTCAAAATTCTTTGGTGAAATCTGTCTGTCGATGGAGCTACTTGGGAAGCAGAAGCAGACATGCGTACCAAGTATCTCCGTCTCTTCTCCGCCAACTCAGATCAAGTTTAAGGTAACAGTTCTCCTTAAGCATTTTAGTTTCATGTTTAAATTTCAGTTACAATCTTGGTATCCATTTCATGTTTAGAATTCCATTATAAACTTGGTATTAAATATCATTGCATATTCAGTCATGCATTCATGCACTCATTCAGTCATATAATCATGCATCAGATATGTATTCTCATTGTGAGAAACTTAGTTCCTCAGAACAGTCAGTCATGCATTTATGAATCAGTTGTATATGCATCAGATATGCATGTTCGGTATGATATATTCAGTTACCAGTCATGTCATTCATGATATCATGTCCCAGTTGTTCATGTTCAATATGTATGTCAATGTATCTTCTCCCCTCTCACTCAGTTTCATTCAAGGACGAATGTTCTCAAGGGGGAGATATTGTAATACCCCGTACTTCTACCTAGCTTGAAATCATCCCAAGAATATTAGAAACTTACTTTGAAATATGAATCCATTTTTGTACATGTGAAATTTCTAAGATTTTCACTTTTGTTGAGTAGGAAATTGAATAAGTTTTACATCAATACCCATTTCGTTAAAACCTGGTATCGGGGTAGAAAGTTATGGCTGAAATACAGAAAGTAATCAAAACTGCCCAGGTGCGACGGTGAGAGCCGACGGACCATCGAGCTAGCGATGTACCATCACTCAAGCCGTCGCAGCGGAGGCAGTGAGACCACCTTCTGCCTAAGAGCGATGGCTCAGGTCGATGGATCATTAAGCTAGCGACGGACCATCGCCCAAGCTGTCGTAGGAGAGGTAGTGAACCCTTATTCTGCCCAGGTGTGATGGTCAAGACCGACAGACCGTCGACCCAGCGACGGACCATCGCACCCACCGTCGCATAGTTTTTTCAGTTATTTTAAGTCATTTTAAAAGGAGAATTTCGGTCTTTTACCTCCCTTTCTAATACCTAATAATATCAGACATAGACTCATAAGTTCATCATCCATTTACAACATCAAATTAGGGTTTTCTCTCAAAGATCAATTCCCAAGAAAAAGATCCAAATCTTTCTTCAAGAAACTCAGAGAATTCAAGTTCTTCAAGTCCAAGGACTTCAAGAAACTCACAATCAAGGTATGTCATGTGTTGATTCATGGGTCTCTTTCACTCATGAAGCTCAAGAATCTCTTTTCAAAATACAAGATTTGTGTATTGATGAATGTTCATGATTTAAATTAAATTGAAATTCATGTTCATGTTGTTGTGGGGTTTTGATTCATGTTTTAAATTACATATTCCAATGATTGACCCTAGTATATGGTGATTTGCATAATAATCATGATAAACTCTTCAAATTTGCAAATTTATTTATGCAACCATGATAATTATATGCATTGATGATGGTATAACCAAAGTATGCTCCCCATGTGTTTGATTAAATGCCTATGTGAAGGGAAAGTGACATACTAGTATAATAATATGAAATCCCCATTCATGTACAAGTTTATGCATGTCAAGTGTTTGATGAAATTTCTTAGTCAATGAACTATGTATATATGTGTAGCCATCGTGGTGCTTTAGAACTTGTACTTCATGAGATCTCCAACTTATTGTATTATGGATTGTGACGTTGGTCATGTATTCAAGAAAGTCATGCTTTGTCAGTTTTTTTCCATCGAGTCTTGGGGGTACTTATACCCTAAAATTTAGCTGTGTGCCTAGAATCATTGTCATGATTTCGAGATACTCTCAATCAAGCCATGATCCATAGAATTCAGTCAGTCTCATGGCTCAGGAAAACTCAGTAAACTCAGTAATTCCAGTAATCTCAAGGATTTCAAAAATTTAGTATTCTCAGTAGTATTCCGTCAGTCAACATAACCCAGTTAACTCAGTTCAGTTAATCATGTTCAGTGTCTATTCAGATGGGAGTAGAAATTAGCACCGAGCGAATCCAGGGATGGGAACCCACCTGTTATATGAAGGTGTATTTGTTAGAAGCAATCCTTGCGTTCCTGAACTACGTAGCCAACGTAGGTTGAGACATCATAGCCTGCTATATGAGGGTAGATGAGGTGGCTTAACCTGTAATATGAGGGTTCCCACTGTTCTCACTAGAGTTACCTGTTATATGAGGGCTACTCACAGATTGTTCTTTCCAGTAGCGTGGTATTGACACCCTTCTAATTGTGGTTACAGATTAGACCCCAACTCAGCTATGTTGCAATATTTGGGGTATGTCAGTTAAATGAATACTTCCCACAATTTTAGTTACAGATCAGGACTGTCAGATACAGTTATTCAGTCTCAGTAATAGAATTCAGATAATTTTACAGAATTCAAGACTGTCAAATACAATCACTCAGTATTAGTTATTTCAGTTATACAGTTATCAGTATCTCATGTTATCAGTACTCAGATTTAGTAATCATGTTATCACGAACTCGGTTATAGTTATTATGTATTTATGCATGTATTCTCACGTTCATGTTATTTAGTCAGTTAGTATAGTTCATGCTTATGAACCCTTTGCATTCAGCCTACCTCACATACATACCAGTATATTCAAATGTACTAATGCATTTGCGCTATGGTGTTTTATACCATAGGTTTAGAAATACGAGCTCCAGAGCATCAGTAGCATTCCAGTCTTAGCAGTCAGAGTTAGCTGTAAGGTTTCATCCTTCGAGGACATGAACAATTCGTTATTATCTCATTAATTAATTTATATCAATAGTTGGAGTTAGTTGGGGACATGTCCTATCAACTTCTTATTCAGGTAGTTCAGTCAGTTAGAGGCTTTTCAGACTAGCATGTTCAAATTGTTATTTCAGTTGTTTTGGGTATTTCTTACTCCCTCTAGATGTTATGTTTTTATCAATTATGTTACAATTTTTAACCATTATGTTACAGTTTTTAACCTTATGGCCTTTCAACCTTTATTTCCACATTTATACAGTATATTATATAGTGTTTAGGTACAGATATCAGTCATAGATTAGCTTGTGATCCTTCGGGGTCGTGAGCACCGTGTAGTGTTCCGGGTACCAGATTTAGGGCATTACAAATATGATCTATAGCTCGAACGGATTATCTCAATCGTTTATGGAAATAACAATTTGATAAATTGGTAATTAGTAAAGAATTTGATAGTGTGTGTTGAGAGAGAAGAGAATTCAGAGCGAGAAGAACATGAGAGAGGGTTTGGAAATACCAATTTTTCACATGCTCTCGCACCGGAATTTTGATGTATGATTGTATTGATAGTTGTTTCCTTATGGGATCCTTACCCTTCATTCTCTTTAATTGGATCCATCCACGTGTTTTAACCTCCTTTTGAACATTGTCCAATTTACTGTGAATGAGTTGACTAACCTCCTGTGTCAAAATTTCAGCTATCTTTTTGGATGGGTTTTTGCAACTTTTCATCCACTTTTTTACATTTTTCATGGTGCATTTTCAGGTGAGATTCACACATAAATATAGTTGTTTCTTGATCATAAATCTGGAAAATACACACATAAAACATATTTCTTGATCAAGCTTCTTTACTATTGTTATATTGTCATCCTGATAAGTGATAATTCTAAGGGATAATGATACCTTGAGTTGACATGAAAATTTCGATAATCTTCTGCACATGTTAAAGAGTTGGTTCAAGCACATCAATTTGCCCATATTTTGGCTTCTCATATGTTAAAAACAAACTTCTAAATCAGAAATTGTGGCTTACATCTGAATTTTTTATGCCTGAAATAATTGCTAGAAAGGTGATTACACTTGTTTATAAGATAATGTTCTTAGACAACTCTTATAGTTCTGTGGTCAACATGTCCACACATGTTTTCTGTTTTTCTTTGAAGTGGTCATATAAAAAAAAATTATATGTAGTTTTATGGCATGATTACATGATCAAGTTGTTACCTATCTACCCTAACAGATTATTGGCTAAGAAGGAAAGTTATGTAGGTTCAAGATTTACCCGGAGGTGGAAACGAGAAATTCAATTCCAAACCCAATTTTTGGTACCGCGCAGGTCTGTTTCCAACTCATTCTTAGTTGTTTGTTACTTGTTTGGACAAAAAAACCCTGATTTTTCTTATATCCATTTGATTGTTATTGCATCTTGTCCTTTTATAATTACTACTCATTCTAAGAGAAAAGCAGTTTATGTCTATCCTTATTAATTGAACTACGTTATTCTATTCACAGTATTTATATTAGGACTCCGTAGTCCTATGTTGCTCGAAATGTCAATGGGTGTGTATTGGATTCGCCAAAATTATTGTATTTTTGAAGAATCTGACATGGGTGCGGCATAAAAAATGAAGAGTCCGTGCAACTTAACTCCGTACTATGTTCGTTGGATCTGTAGTAATTCTTTACAACCAAGAGGGTGTGAATTTGGATATATTATTGTCACACCCATTTTTTCGCTCGAGTTAGTTTGGAGTCGAAGAGTTTTTCCAATTAAATCAACGATATTGAATATGGATTAGTTTATTAACAGAGTCACCATTTGGAATTGAGTTATGGTGTTCCAAGTCACCTTATTGAATCCCTAATAAAAAATAAATGACTCTTTGTTGGTCTGCGAAAATAGCAGACCGGGTAAGGAAGTCTGTTAACCGAGGGGAAGGTGTGAGGCACCCCTCGTGTCCCGTGGTTCAAGCATGATCGCTTTTATTAACTTATACTTAACTTAAACTATTTGAAAAAAATTCATGTTAAGGCTTAGATTGCTTATTTTTATTATATCGAAAATATCTGTTTATACTTCTTATATTAAATAAATCGGTGAAAGTTTTTAGAAAAATATATGCCAAGGTGCATTATTGCATCGTTGAATTTAGAAAAAAATATCACGGAAAGATGCATACGCCGCATTCTTGATTGAGACACATATTTTAAAAAACATACTTAAAATTTGCCTAACATTAAAATATTAATTTATCTATTGTAAACTTGTAACAATTTATTTATTCGAAATGCTACTTAATCTTAACGATAACAACAACACAACAACAGACCCAGTATATTCCCATAAAGTGAGGTCTAGGGAAGGTAAATTGTACGCAGTCCATACCACTACCTCCAAGGAAATAGAGAGGCTGTTTCCGATAGAGCCTCGGCTCAAGATAGAGAATAGTATACCAAGGTCATAATGAGACATGAAACAGGCTGTATAGCATAACAAAAATAAGAGATAAAAAAATAAGAACACTAAGTCTCAGAGAAATGGAAAATAAGAGAAATACGAACAATACGGAATATGAAATAAGAACATAGATACCCATGTGGTAGTAACATGCCCTCACAGGCCTAAAACACCCACCATACCCAAACTCCCCTATCACCTAGCGATTACTTACACACTCACCCTAGCCATCTACCCTAATCCGTGACCTCCACACCTTCTTGTCTAGAGTCATGTCCTCAATAATCTGAAGCAGTTCCATGTCATGCCTAATCATCTCCCTCCAGTATTTCTTAGGCCTACCTCTACTTCTCTTGAAGCCATCCAAATCTAGCCTCTCACACCTCCGAACAGGGGCATCCGTGCCCCTCCACATCACATGCCCAATCCATCTCAACCTTCCTTCTCGCATCTTGTGCTCCACCGAAGCCACTCCCACCTTCTCCCGGATAATTTCATTCCTAACTTTATCCTCTTTAGTTAGTCCACACATCGAACGTAACATTCTCATTTCCGCCACCTTCAATCTTTGAATATGGGAGTTCTTGACTGGCCAACACTCTGCTCCATACAACATGGCCGGACGGACTGCCACTCTGTAGAATTTACCTTTAAACTTAAGTGACACCTTCTTATCACACAACACTCCCGAGGTGAGCCTCCACTTCATCCAACCTGTGCCAATACGTCTAGTGACACCCTCATCAATCTTGTCATTCCCCTGAATGATAGACCCTAGATACTTAAAACTATCCTTCTTACAAACATCCTGAGAATCCAACAACAACACCATACCGTCCTCCTGAATTGAGTCACTAAACTTGTATTCGAAATACTCCATCTTGGACCTACTCAACCTGAACCCCTTAGATTCAAGAGTTTGCCTCCAAACCTCCAATTTCTCATTCACACCCCCTCCTGTCTCATCAATCAGCACTATATCATCTGCAAATAACATACACCACGGTACCTCACCTTGAATACTCTACATCAAGACGTCCATCACCAACGCAAAAAGAAACGGGCTAAGAGTCGATCCCTGATGCAAAACCTATCTCGACCAAAAAATGCCCTGAGTCTCCTTCCGCCGTCCTCACCCGAGTGTTTCCTCCATCGTACATGTCCTTAATTACTCTGATGTATGCCACCAAAACTTCTCTCACCTCTAAGTATCTCCAAAGAACCTTCCTAGGGACTTTGTCGTACGCCTTTTCCAGATCGATGGACACCATATGTAAATCCCTCTTTCTTTCCCTAAATTGCTCCACCAATCTTCTCACCAGGTGGATTGCCTCTGTCGTCGAACGTCCAGGCATAAAACCAAATTAATTCTCTGAAATGGACACTACCCTCCTCAATCTCCGCTCAACCACCCTCTCCCAAATCTTCATAGTATAGTTCAACAGCTTAATACTCCTATAGTTATTGCAAATCTGAATGTCACCCTTGTTTTTATATAACGGAATCAACGTACTCCATCTCCAAGTCTCAGGAATTCTCTCTGTCTTAAAAATAGCATTGAACAAAACAATCAAACACCATAAGCCTAACCCTCCAGTATACTTCCAAAATTTCACCGGAATCTTGTCAGGCCCCGTCGCTCTACCTCTCCGCATCTTATGAATAGCTTCTCTGACCTCTTCTACCATAAAACCTCTACAGTAACTAAAATCACGATTCTCCTCTGAGCTCTCCAACTCCCCTAACACAATTTCTCTGTCCCCCTCCTCATTTAAAAGTCTATGAAAATACTCCTGCTATCTCTTCTTAATATTCCCGTGTTCCACCAAAACTCTACCGTCCTCCCCATTAATGCACTTCACTTGATCGAGGTCACGTCCCTTTCACTCCCTAGCCTTGGAAAGCCTATACAACCTATTTTCCCCGCCTTCTCCTCCAACCCCGCGTACAAGCTCTCAAACGCCGCTGTCTTAGCAGCCGTAACAGCTAACTTAGCCTTACTCCTTGCAACTTTGTAAGCCTCTCTATTCATCCGTTTCTCCTCTTCATCCTTACTCTCAATCAACTTAACATATGCCCCCTTATTAGTCTCTACTTTCTTCTTAACTTCTTTATTCCACCACCAGTCCCCCTTATGTTGACCTCCCCGACCCCTCGAAACACCCAAAACCTCTCTAGCCATCTCCCAGATACAGCTGGATGCCTTATACCATATGACATCCACGTTCCCCCTACTCTCCCATACTCCTAAACCTATTACCTTTGCCCCTATCTCTAGGGCACTAACTGGTGTCAAGCTATCCCATTTAATTCTAGGCCACCCCTCTCCAACCCTACTCTTCTTGCTCTTTCTAATACACAAGTCCATCACCAGCAGCCTGTGTTGATTCAACAGATGTTCACTCGGAATGACTTTACAATCCTTACAGAGAACCCTATCCCCCTTTCTAAGCAGTAGAAAGTCAATCCGAGTCTTGGCTGATGCGCTTCGAAAGGTAATCAGGTGGTCCTCCTTCTTTAGAAAGCTTGAGTTCACAACTTTCTCACCATTTCATTCACCGAAACCAAACCCTCCATGCACCTCATCATAACCTCCTGGAGAAACTCCTCCAATGTGCCCATTGAAATCCCCCGCTATAACAATCTTCTCCGAGCTAGGCACGCTTCTCACCACCTCATCCAAAGCCTCTCAAAAACTCGATTTCACCTCCTCTCCCAAGACCATTTGTGGTGCATACGCACTAGACACATACAGCGTAAACCCCTCAATGATCAACTTAATCATTATCAGCCTATCACTGACCCTCTTAACCTCCACCACCTGCGCTCTTAGCTTCTCATCCACTAAGATACCCACTCCATTACAACTCCTCTCACTGCCTCAGTACCACAACTTGAAACCATCAGCATCCCTGGCCTTAGTACCTACCCACTTAGTCTCCTGAACACACACAATATTAATCCTTCTCTTATTAAGAATCTTCACCAAATCTACGGACTTACCCTGAAGGGTCCCTATATTCCAAGACCCTACCCTCAACCTATATTCTCTCGTCTGTCGCCTACCTCTACCACCACACACCGCCCCAGACCTAACACCCACCCTAGACCCCACGCCTACACCATCCCTCCTATATTTACCCCTACTCAAAGCCACCCCAAACCCCAACCCCATCGAACATGACCCTATTTCACCATCCGCCCCTACAACCACCACTTAAGGACCAAAACCAATCCCAAACAAAGCCCCAAACCAATACATAGGAATACATAAAAATAAGGCACCAAAAGGGAAACAAGAAATAACGGAAGCAGTAAAGAAACAGTAGTCACTCACAAAAAACCCGATCCGTCCTAGCAGACTAGAACAACACAACACATGCACCAATCAGCTAAAGCAGACCGTCACAACTATACTCACAGAAAAAAACACTACAAACAAAACAGTAAAATAATAACTAGTAAAAGTATGCAGACAACAAAAACTAAAATTAGGAAAATTAGAGCACACTAATGGCCTAGCACCAAGGACCACAAAACCAATAGTAAAAAGTAGTTCAAACTACGATAATAGATAGTCCGAATAGATTAAATACAAGTCAAGATACGGGAAAGTAATAGTATAATTAGTACGAAGATTGAAATAGCAAAAGGGTAGAATTCACTGGGTTACGCTTGTAGCCCAGTCCGCTTTTCCTGTGTGGTGTGTTGGATCTCAGCAAATTGATGCCGAAACTGGTCACCGAGATAGTCTCGCCGGAGCTTCGTCGGATGTGCCGCTGGAGTCAGATCTGATACTGGCAGAATCAGATCCAGATAGAACTAGCTGAACCTTCAGATGGGCCCGCCGGAATCGATCACTTGTGACTGGAGCAGCGCCTGCCTATGTTGTCGGAGTCTAGCAGTCGGTGACCTTGACTACCAGTGAAACACTGGTTGGTTTGAGCTACGGAGAGTGATAGGGAAAGAGAGAGAGAAAAGGGTAGAGAGAATTGGGGAAAGTGAAAGAGGGAAGGAGGGAGAGTATGCTTGCCAATTATCGGCGCTCCGACACCGTCGCTGGCGTCAGCCGATCAAGGGTGTCGTTGGGTTAGTGAACGTTAAAACAGTGAGTGTTAGAGAAAATGTTAGCTTTTCATCACAACTAATTTTCAAAATTCTTGGTTTGGATAAAAATGAATATAATATGGATTAAGAGAATTAGAATGGTTAATAGAGAAGGTTTGAGTCAAAAAGGATAAAAATAAATAAAATAATAATAATAATAAAAATAATAATAAATAAAATAAGAAAGAAAGACATAAAACTACTTGGATTATGCTAATTGCATTCCATTTTTTCATTCCATTCGGTCTCTGTTTCTTTTACTCTTTTTCCTTATATATTTTTATTGCCTAACTTCTTATTTTTTAATAACTTTTTTATTTGTTTATCTAAATCTATATCCATCTCACTGTAGTTTTTCTTATAGGGATGTTTAGGGTAGTAAAAATGTACATTTGTACGATTAATAATGATATATTATTCAAAAGTTACCAGTGCTAAAAAAAAAGATATATTATTCAAATTTGCATGATGACCAGTAAGAGATTATGCTTTCATCAAGTTGAATGAACCCTGTGCATATGTTTATTGTTGATCTCTATTATTGTTGGACGTTGGTCTAATATAAAGGATGGGCATGATAATTGGCATCAGGTACTGTGTGCTTTCAAATTTCAATAGTATAAAAAATTCAAGATTTTCATGTTAGAGAAGAGTTTTAGACTCTTAGTCTAGCTTAACATTCCACAACATAATGAGCTCTAATATGGTTGCCTGGAGCAGGGGGCAACTGGATTTACTATTTTCTCTTCTGTTTTTGCTGGAAAGGTGTTTCTATTCTCCTAGAGAGTTTGAGACATAAACCATCTCTGGATGCTTTTTAAATTGTTTAACAGCTCCCATAACATTTTATAAGTGGCATATACATTGTCCAGACTTGTAAGTCAAAAGTTTAACATGAAAAAACATAAGATAGCAAAATAAATTACTTAGAGGAGATACGGGTACACTATATATAATGTTGTCTAACTAGTGTAATAGAAGTGCAAAACCCGCATACATCTAAATATTTGGGATTTGTGATTCGTAGAATCGGTCCTACCCAAGAAGCATCCTGGTAACTAATTGTAGGAGGGTGCATAAGCATCTTATTTATTTTGTCCTCTGGTTGGCTAGTCTGTGTAGATCTGGTATGGCTCTTCCCTTTACCTATTACTTTGAAAAAAATGGGCAGTTGTTGCATATATTTGGTGGAGTGTCTGGACTGAAATAAACAAATACTGTTTTGATGATTATATGAGTTCCACCAACAAGATAGAGTCTATGTGTATGTTTTTATTTTTCTTATGGTGTAGGATGGAACACGTAAATAAAGCTGAAATAGTTCTACAAATATTCAAATTCCTACAAAATTATACGGGAACACCTTTGTTGTTTGTTCTTTTACTACATTGGACAGTCCCATAACAAATCATTGGCATTATTAATTAATTTACCTTTTTATTAGTGACTTGAAATATTTAAGTTGTAGGTACTTGAAAGTGAAGTTTTATTTTGAATTTAGTAAGGTACATGGTCACTTGAGAAGTGAATTAGTTACTTGAAATGCTTAAGTGTAGGTACTTAAAATGTGAACTTTTATTTTGAATTTAGTAAAGTACATGGTCACTTGAGAAGTGAATTAAAAACTATAATATCATATAATTTATGCTAATAATATATTTTAGCACTTTTTATTACCTGAATTAACATATTTTTATGCAGAATGAATTTGAAAGAAAGAAACAAGAAATATTAACTGCTCAAAGTGCATCAATTATGGAAGGGAGGATGAGAAGGGAATTAGACTTGTTGATGAAGCATGTGTACAAGAAATCATTTGCAACTGATGAACGCCCATCTCAAGAAAACAATCAAGCTTATGAGGATGAAAGTGATGGTGACTCTGACGACGTGAATAAAAGTGATAATCCTGATAACGTGAATGAAAGTGATTCTGACCCTAATGGTTGATAGTTGTATTGAGGATTCAAGTTTAAATATTTTTTTTTGGACCATTTAAGAATCATACATTATTGATGTAGATGTTTTGAATTATGTTTTTTTTGTTAGCTGAAAGGGTTTACATTAGATTTATATTGAATGATGTTTTTGAGAATTATTGAAGGTTTTGAATAGATTTTTGATTAATTGTTAAATGTTTTTAGTAATTTACATGTGAATTATTACTTGGGAATTTTCATGGGGATGTACATGCTAAATATTCATGAAATTTTTTTTGAAAAAATTTATTCTTGCGGTATTTCATACGAATTTTCTTGCGGAATAGTTTCATAAATATGCACAAGAAATTTTACCAAATAATTCATGCAAAATTTTGATACTTCATCGCAAATAAATTTGCAAATAACGTACCTGCAAATTTATTTTCGCAGCTAAATTATCTAGGGATTTACTTGGGAATCTTCATGGGGAATAATTTAGGAATTTTTTCCTGAAAATCCGCATTTAAAATCCTTTTTTATAAATTTTTACCAAATAATTCATGCAGAATTTTGATGTTTAATCGCAAATAAATCCACAAATAACGTACTGCAAAGTTATTTCCGCAGCTAAATTACCTAGGGACTTACTTGGGAATCTTCGTGGGGAATAATTTGTGATTTTTTCGTGAAAATCCGCAGGTAAATTTTTTTTTAATGAAATTTTACCAAATAATTCGTGCAAAATTTTGATGGTTAATCGCAAATAAATCCGCAAATAACATACCTGCGGATTTATTTCTACAGCTAAATTACCTAGGGATTTTATAAATCTTCAGGTAATAATTACCTACGAAGGTAATTCCTTTAGATTTTAATTGGTAAGAAAATCCGCAGGTAATCAGATTACTTGAGGATTTTATCACATTATCCCTATGAAAATCCCCAGGTAATAAGTACTTTTCTTGTAGTGTGTGTGCATGTGTGTGTCTGCATTTTTTTTTTTTTGCATGCATGGATCTTGTGTTGGGATTTATCGTAATTAGTTCTTAATTATACATAAACTGAACGTAAATTTACAATCTTTTAGCATTATTAAATTTTAAAAATATAACATTCGAAATTCAAAATCAACATAATCAATATTATTTCAAACCAACAACGAGTCATAAACAAAGACATGAGCACCAACTACATAATAGTGATAAATTAGGCACACGAAATACTATAAAAAGTCATTCGAATAACTTCATTCATGATTTCATTCACAACTAAATTTATAAAAATAAATAGCATGAATTTAATAAGAACCTGTAAGATTGAACTAATCAGAGGAAGCATGAACAAAATCTGAAAACTCGAACGAAAACCTCACAAATTCGACCCTTTTCTGTCAGTGTGTTTATGGTACAGTGAGTAGAGAAAGATGGTGTATCAATGTTATTGGTTGAAGAAAAATGTTTGAGGAAATCTTAATTATCAAAATGGGTGTTTGTCATTTTTTTTAAATTATTTTCTCTCCTGTTTCTTTTTGTTTTGTAATGCAGGCATATATATTGCATGCCTGTTTTTCGTTCCTTTTCCTTCTCTTAGTGTTTTCTTTCTTTGGTTGTCTTATTTTTTTTGGTTGTTTTTCAATCTCCTTTTTCTTTTTGATTTATGTCCGTGTGTGGTTTTTCTTCATGTCTGTATGTGTTGTGTTATATATAGGGAGTGTGAAGGGTGGGAAGTTAAAGGGAGTTAAGAAAAATGTGGGGAGGTTGGGGGTAGTTTAGGATAAGTTTTCCCTTTCTTTTTTCTTTTTAATTATTTATTTTTTAATAATAAGTTAAAACATACGTAAAATAAATAATTTTTTTTAATAATAAGTTAAAACATATATAAAATAAAAAAATATTAGCTAATTAATTTTTATATTTAAGAAAATACAATAAAAGTTCATAAATAGCCTAAAATACATATAATTAAGATAATACTAAAAATACTAACTTATTTATTAAAATTAAAAAGAGAGAAATATATTTTTTGAACTTTTTTGCATTATTTTAAAAATTAAATAAGAATATCCTAAAAAAAAACTTTATTTATTTATTTATTTATTTTCAAAAAAACCTATTAAAAATGAAATAAGAGCTAAAATAAATATTAGATAAAATATAAATATTTATAAAACTCTGGGAGGGTAAAAAATTACGTGTCTGCAATTATTGTAATGGTTTGCTTTGTCTATAAATCTTTGGCATCATAACTCAAATAGTTTGATGGACTGGAATTAACTTTAAAGAAAGCGGTTGAAGTTAAAGATAATTTCAATATGATGAACAACTCTATTTAGTCTTTTGAATTTCCTCTTACCTGTAAATTAGATGATAATTTAGTGAAGCTCTGAGTTCCTTTTGTAGAATTACCTTTCTTTGGATGATCTTGATCTGCTAAAGATATTGTTTCTGTTAACGAGTGTAAAACTTACTATTCTCAGCTTCTACTCTTTGACCAGGGCCAACTGTAGAGCCATTTGGATCTTCTGTATCAAACCTTTTCACAAGATGGGGAGATCTTGATATTTCCATGAAGTTGCCTAATGGATCATATTCTGCTGGGAAGAAGTACAAACTAAGTCTACTAGGAGATGTTCTAAAAGCTCTGAGAGCTAAAGGTATGATCTCATGATTAATACCCTTTGATTTGCTTAAGCATATTATTTCCTTAAGAAGTGGCTGAATATTGCAACTAAAGTGTTGATTTTATTGAAGATGAAGTTGACACCGAAACAGTTTTTCATAAATTATATATATGAAAAATTATTTCTTTGGTGTTTGTTCTAGGCTTAATTGGTTGTGTTCATGGTGAATTTCTAGCTTGTGCTTCTAGCGAAACATGCAACTTAACAACAATAATAACAATATACCCATAGTATCCCCACAAAAACGTACCGAAATTCTGACCAATCCTTTGACGCTGAATAGTGGCCCTTTCTTCTACTGCTATTTTTGTTCTTTTCTACTACATCTGTTGCTATTCGGACATTCCAACTTCTACTAGCTGAGACTTCATACAGCATGCTCCTGCTACTTTTCATGGTAAACAGCGAGGGCATCGCGTCCAAGGACAGCTGCACCAATTTATTTATTCATCCAAATGTGCACCAGTGAAGCACAAATATCCGATGATATCACCTAAGCCTTGCCTAATTAAGGATGATTTAATGAACCTTTAATAGACACAAATTATATTGCAAATATCTCATCAATTTCAATGTGGGATGAATAAACTTGCTGATGCAACAATAAATATCCATCTGAAACTATTTAAAAGTGTCTTTTAACTCCTTCAAATGCTCTTCAATTGTATTTCCCAAACCATGTTATTTTTCACAATACGGGTACGTAGAATCTGTATAATAGAATAACAACTTCAACTCGAGTTCAAGTATGAACAAGAACACATCGAAGTTGAACAAATACCCTCAACACAAGATCAAAATGATCTTTACAAGAGGTGTATTTTATATTTCAGAAATATAGATGAAACAAAAATTGTTAAGGCCAAGTCGTCCGAATTCACGGACTTTCCTTAAGGAATAATTCCTCTCACTGTACTCGAGGTTATAGAATCTTCCTCCCAGGATAAAATGGCCTTCAATCGAAATATAGCGGTACCTCAAATAGGCGGATTCTTCGAACACACTCATGGTTTGAATGATCACACTTAGAGTATTTTTAAGAAGAAGAAGAAGCTTGTAATTCTGAAAAATTTTTCTGTGTCCTAAACCTGTGGATGAAATCAGGTTTATATAGCCACAAGATGCCCCTTTGAAAAGGTAGCAATGGTTTAATCTTAAAGGTGTGTCTATTCTGAACTGCAGTATTTCATTAGTGCTGAACCAGTGTGCAGTATTTTACTGCAACAGTGCACCTTTTCACGAAACAGTGGCACCATTTCGATGAAGTGTTGCGGTAATTCATGAAGCAGTGTACCAGTTCACTTGAACCAGCACCTGTTCCTGCGTTTCTGCATGCATCAGAAAATGTTTCAGCATTCCGCGATGAAATAACACAATTGTTCGCTGAAACAGTGTAAACAGTGGCATCTGTATGCATGTATGGAGTCGAAAACATTATGCAAAAAAATTCTACTGCGTTTCCCTTTGTCATTCTTCGAAATTCAAATAAAATTTGTCTAAAAAATAGATCTCATCGATCGATCATTTGACAAATACAAATCCGAATCTGAGCCGAGCGAGCGACGACGACGGCGCGAGGCATCTCATATTTCTTGCCTCATGTGGATTAAGTATTCATCATTATAAATACTCCAAAGTTCCATTCTCTCACCAATGTGAGAGATTTAGTGAACTTTCCAATTTGGGAGTACACCTTCTAAATTGGTGTCTCCTTTTTCCACCATTTTTTTTCTCTCTATTTTTCCATTCACACCTTTTCATTACTATGAACCCAACAATCCCCCACATGAATGGGGAATGGCTATTTTTTTCGTAAAAGTTTTACGGACAAGTAAGTGATCATCATGTAAAGACTAATTGCATCTGCATAAGTGGGCTTCCCTTTGAACTTTTCGTATTGAACATGCATCGGATGCACTCGATCAATTGGTAGATTTGATATCTTTGAACCATCGACCTTTAATGTACACCTAGACAACACATGTCACACAACTAACCTTTTACCGTTTATGGTTCTTACGGTTTTGTTCTTTTTAGCCATGAACGCGTCTTGGTTTTCATGAGAGCTTAGAGAATAGGCCTTTACTAACATTCTCTTTAAAGCGGCTTCCACTTCACCCCCACATAGGTGATTTCTAAACGTTCAATCCTGTATATTAAATTATTTGGTCAAATCTACCAAATTTAGATAATCATTAAAAGATTTTTCACCTTAAGTCTTATCTTTGTTTACTATACATTGTCTACATCGTGAGAATGGGTTGGGTAATTGTCAATGTTGAACCTGTCAGTCACAACTTTTTTTTTATCGCCTTGAACCTAGCTCTTGGGATCTCCAGTCTGCTAGGTAGAGTTACCGCCATGCTGACTTGTCCTAGGCCTTAAACTCATTCCCTTGGATGTTCTTTTCACTCCTTCTCTAGATTGGCCTTTTGTAAGTGGATCCGACATATTATCCTTTGACTTTACATAGTCTATAGTGATAATTCCACCAGAGAGAAGTTCTCTAATGGTATTATATCTTCATCTTATATGACGAGATTTACCGTTATACATCATGCTCCCTGCCCTACCTATTGCTTCTTGGCTATCACAGTGTATACATACTGGTGCCACTGGTTTTGGCCAATACGGACTATTTTCCAAGAAAGTTTGGAGCCATTATACTTCTTCACCGGCTTTATCTAATGCGATAAATTTAGACTCCATTGTAGAGCGAGCGATACAAGTCTATTTGGATGATTTTCAAGAAACTGATCCTCCACCGATAGTAAATACATATCCACTTGTGGATTTTACTTCGTTCAATCTGGTGATCCAATTTGCATCACTATATCCTTCAAGTACCACAGGATATTTATCATAATGCAAAGCATAATTTTGAGTGTATTTAAGATACCCCAAAACTCTTTTCATTGCCATCCAATGAGTTTTGTTGGGATTACTCGTGTACCGACTCAATTTACTGATAGCGCATGCTATGTCTGGTCGTGTACAATTCATTATATACATTAAACATCCCAATACTTTTGCGTACTCCAATTGCGAGTCACTTTCACCTTCATTCTTTCGAAGTGCAAAGCTCGAATCCAATAGAATCTTGGAAATGACAAATTCCATATACTTGAACTTGTCAGGTACCTTTTCGATATAATGAGAGTGTGACAATGCCAACCCTTGTGGAGTTCGATGGATTCTTATACCTAAGATAACATCTGCAACTCCAAGGTCCTTCATATCAAACTTGCTCTCGAGCATTCGTTTTGTTGCATTTATGTCAGAAATGTCTCTACTGATGATCAACATATCATCCATATATAAACATACAATGACTTGGTGATTTGGAATGTCTTTAAAATAAACACATTTATCACATTCATTTATTTTGAATCCGTTTGCCAACATGGTTTGGTCAAACTTTGCATGCCATTGTTTTGGTGCTTGCTTTAGTCCATATAATGACTTAATAAGTTTACACACCTTGTTTTCCTTTCCTGGAACCACAAAACCCTCAGGTTGTTTAATGTAAATTTCTTTCTTCAAATCTCTATTTAGGAATGCGGTTTTTACATCCAATTGATAAATTTGAAAATCATATACCACCGCCAAGACAATTAACATTCGAATCGAGGTTATCCTTGTTACTGGCGAGTATGTATCAAAGTAATTAAGGCCTTCCTTTTATTTGAAGCCTTTTACTATAAGTCTTGCCTTGTATTTGTCAATAGTACCAGCCGCCTTCATTTTCCTTTTAAAGATCCATTTAGAACCTAAAGGTTTATTTTCGGGAGGAAGGTCAACCAATTCTCATGTATGGTTATTTAAGATTGAATCAATCTCACTATTGACTGCCTCTTTCCAAAATGATGAGTCTGACGAAGACATCGCTTCTTTAAATGCTTGAGGCTCATTTTCTAAGAGAAATGTTACAAAATTCAACCCAAACGAAGTTGATGTTCTTCGACGTGTACTACGTCTTGGATTTTCTTCATTATGTACATTCTCACTTGGTTTATCTCGAGGTCGTTTAGATCCTCCTCTAGACTGTTCATGTCTAATTTTATACAGGTAAATGTTTTCAAAGAATTTAGCATTGTCTGATTCAATTACCGTACTTTTACTAATATCCGGATGTTCGGATTTATGAAGCAAAAATCGACATGCCTTACTACTTTTAGCATATCCTATGAACATGCAGTCCACTGTTTTAGGTCCTATCTTAACCCTTTTAGGTATAGGAACTTGTACCTTTGCTAGACACCCCCACACTTTAAAATATTTCAAGTTAGGTTTACTTCCTTTCCATTTTTTGTAAGGAATTGATTGTGTCTTACTATGGGAAACTCTGTTGAGTATACGATTAGCCGTAAGGATAGCCTTCCCCCATAAGTTTTGCGGTAAACCAGAACTTATAAGTAAGGCATTCATCATTTCCTTCAAAGTTTGGTTTTTCCTTTCCGCAATTCCATTAGATTGAGGTGAATAAGGGGTCGTAGTTTGATGGATTATTCCATTCTCTACACATATTTGCGCAAAGGGAGATTCATATTCTCCGCCCTTATCACTTCTTATCATTTTGACCTTTATGTCTAATTGATTTTTCAACTTCAGTTTTATATTGCCTAAACACATCTATTGCTTCATCCTTACTATTTAGCAAGTAGACATAACAATATCTAGTGCAATCGTCAATAAAAGTTATGAAATACTTTTTCCCATCACGAGAGGGTGTTGACTTTATATCACAAATGTCAGTGTGTATTAAGTCTAAGGGATTGGAATTCCTTTCAACGGACTTATAAGGATGCTTTGCATACTTCGATTCCACACACGTTTGACACTTTGATTTATTGCACTCAAAGTTTGGTAAAACTTCTAAGTTAATCAGTTTTCGTAACATTTTGTAATTAACATGGCCTAAACGTTCATGCCATAAATCATAAGACTCAAGCAAATAAGAAGAATTCGAACTTTTATTCATTTCAACAGTAATTACATTTATCTTATAAAGGCCCTTCGTGAGATAGCCTTTTCCTACATACATTTCTCCTTTGCTAACTACAATTTTCCCAAAAACGGTTACATATTTGAATCCATTCTTATCTAGGAATGAAATAGAAATTAAGTTCCTATGTAACTCCGGAACATATAGCACATCGTTCAGTGTCAAGACCTTGCCGGAAGTCATCTTTAGGCAAATTTTTCCTGTTCCCTCCACCTTAGCAGTAGCGGAGTTGGCCATGTAAAGCATTTCTTCTGCTTGAGCCGGAGCAAATGCCGAGAACAACTCTTTCTTTGCACAAGCATGGCGTGTGGCACCAGAATCCATCCACCATTCACATGGATTCCCCACCAAGTTGCATTCCGTGAACGTAGCACACAAATTATCATATTCTTTGTTGGACTCAATCATGTTCTCTTGGTCCTTTTTCTTGCCTTTCTTCGCGGCTCGACAATCTGTGGACTTGTGGCCAATTTTGCCACAATTGAAGCATTTTCTCTTGAACTTTTTCTTGGGTTGATTGCTTCCATGTTCAACTTTCTTTCTTTTCTTCGAGTTGTTTTGGCCATCTTCTACAATATGTGCTCCATTCATTGTAGAATTTCCAGTTGACCTTCTTTCGGCAGCTTTATTTTCCTCTTCAATACGAAGATGGACGATAAGATCTTCAATGGTCATCTCCTTGCCCTTATGCTTTAAGTAGTTTTTGAAGTCTTTCCACAAATGTGGTAGCTTCTCAACTATTGCTGCTACTTGGAAAGCATCATTCACAATATAACCTACAAACAGTTTATGTGAGTTTCAAGAACATTTTTAATTTGTTCAACTACGGTATTTTTCAAAAATATACCTTCTGCTAGGAGATCATGTATGATGACTTGCAACTCCTGTACTTGAGAGACAACAGATTTTCTAGCAATTATTTTGAAGTCCAGGAACCGTGCAACAAGGAATTTCTTAATTTCCGTATCCTCCATTTTATATTTTCGTTCAAGGTCCCCCCACAGTTCCTTTGATGTCTTGGTTCCACTATAGACATTATAGAGATCATCTTGGAGACCACTCAGAATATAGTTCCTGCAAAGGAAATCCGAATGTTTCCAAGCTTCTACAATAACGAAGCGGTCTTTGTCTGAGGTTCCCTTGGGTACCTTGGGAGTGTCTTTGCTAGTGAACCGTTGTAGACATAAAGGGTGAGGTAAAAGAACATCTTTTGTTGCCACCACTTGAAGTCAATGCCAGAAAATTTTTTGGGCTTCTCCGCCGGTGCCATTGTTGGCGGAGCACTTGTGCGACTTGATGTGGAAATATTATTTGTCCCCATAGACGTTGTTGCATCCTTCATTTGACTTTTAGTTGTCATTTTACCTATCACCACAAGATAGAAAAATTGGTATTTTTCAGAATACTATTAATAAAGTTAAATAACTTTAAACTCTTCTTCTTCTTATTTCTAGTTAACAATGAAGTTTTTATTACTTCGAATCGTCAACCGAGTGAACCTTAATTTGTGATAAAGATTTTATGTCTTCTAATCACTAGTTAAATTCAAGCGGAGTAGAAAGTCTAAACTTTAATCTCCAAAAACAAGCAATACAGATTCTGTAAGATTATTCCTTAAGATTGTTATTTTCCATTATATGGGTACATAAAATCTGTATAATAGAATAACAACTTCAACTCGAGTTCAAGTATGAACAGGAACACAACGAAGTTGAACAAATACCCTCAACACAAGATCAAAATGATCTTTACAAGAGGTGTATTTTATATTTCAGAAATATAGATGAAACAAAAATTGTTAAGGCCAAGTCGTCCGAATTCACGGATTTTCCTTAAGGAATAATTCCCCTCACTATACTCGAGGTTATGAAATCTTTCTCCCAGGATAAAATGGACTTCAATCATACAATAGCGGTACCTTAAATAGGTGGATTCTTCGAACACACTCATGGTTTGAATGATCACACTTAGAGTATTTTTAAGAAGAAGAAGAAGCTTGTAATTCTAAAAAAAATTTTTGTGTCCTAAACCTGTGGATGAAATCAGGTTTATATAGCCACAAGATGCCCCTTTGAAATGGTGGCAATGGTTCAATCTTAAAGGTGTGTCTATTCTGAACTGCAGTATTTCATTAGTGTTGAACCAGTGTGCAGTATTTTACTGGAACAGTGCACCTTTTCCCAAAACAGTGGCACCATTTCGATGAAGTGTTGCAGAAATTCATGAATCAGTGTACCAGTTCACTTGAACCAGCACCTGTTCCTGCGTTTCTGCATGCATCAGAAAATATTTCAACATTTTGCGATGAAACATCACAATTGTTCGCTGAAACAGTGTAAACAGTGGCATCTGTATGCATGTATGGAGTCGAAAACATTGTGTAGAAAAATTCTACTGGTTTCCCTTTGGCATTCTTCGGAATTCAAATAAAATTTATCTAAAAAATAGATCTCATCGATCGATCATTTGACAAATCCAAATCCGAGCCGAGCAAAGACAACGACGTGAGACATATCTTATTTCTTGCCTCACTTACCATATGAATTAAGTATTCATCATTATAAATACTCCAAAGTTCCATTCTCTCACCAATGTGGGAGAATTAGTGAACTTTCCAATTTGAGAGTACACCTTCTAAATTGGTGTCTCCTTCTTCCACCATTTTTTCCTCTCCATTTTTTCATTCACACATTTTCATTAATATGAACCCAATAAAACATTCTTTATTTTCTGTAATATAACAACTGAATGATGCACCAAAAGTTTTATCATTTTTACTTTACTTTAGTGGGGTTTAGTTGAATGAAAAGTGTGTAGTTCTTGAAGTGTAAGTATGTGTGAATGTCCCAAAAAACCTTAAATTGAAAATATTTTGAAAAAAAAGGGTGTCATCAACTTCCCCTATGTCCTCCCACCAAGTCATAATGAGCATAATGTGGACCATCAATATCCCCAAATACATTGTAGTTCAGCAGTTCTCAGGGATAAGCTTCACAATTTCTGCTTGAATCATGAATCTTAGAAATTATTAACCTTCATAGAGTATTCAGTATGAAAATAACAAAAATACCATAGAAAGCTCCTGATAGGCAGATTTGATCTCGATCTCTTGCAAGAGCTAAGACAGGTTCATTGCTTTTGTGACCCGTGGTCAACTGCAGAAGAAGTTCAGCAGGAGAATATATCAACAAATTTTGTAGGAAAAGATTTGTATGGAATCCCAAACCAACTCGTCGATTGGAAGAAATGGCCTAAATCCACACAGAAACTTCTGATTGAAGATTATTCAAACTTCAAAGCTACCAAACTTTCACAAATTATAAATAGAAAGTAATATTTTGAAAACATTATCACAAGCCAGATTGTCATCTATTAAACAGAACTGGATGAGCACAGATAATGTAATGTCATCCTCTGTCCAAATAAATATTGTGATATTGCTTCTTTTTTTTTTGATAAGGTAAAGGTTTATTGACTAAGTACCAAGAAGGTACCAAAATCAAAGGTTACAAAGACTTCTGGGTGTTTTATTGACTTAAAACACGTGTTGTTTCTCTAAGCAAATAGTCCAAAATATGCACAAAGGTTTAGTTCTCCATATTTTCTTCAAAGCTTTATACATTCTCTGGTGCTGCCAACTCTCTAATAGTTCCTTCACACTCTGAGGAATGATCCAAGAAATCCCAAAAATACTAAAAAAAATTCCCAACAATGTCTCAGCTATTCTGCAATGCATAAGAAGGTGATTCACAGTCCCCACTTCTTCTTCACAAGTAACATCTATTACTTAGAGTAATATTACTTTATCGCATCCAAATTATCTTTGTGGTTTGTCTTTCAGGTCAAGCTATCTTCACATCAAGAATCAAAATGATATGAAATCAGTTATGCAGTTGATTGTGTTATCCATGTTTTGCATCATGTGAATCTGTTTATTAAGCAAAACACAAGTTTTAAGTAACATATTGACCGAAATTTATCATGGCACTTAGTTTTTCAGGACGATATGTATGTATTCTTTATAATGAAAAAAAAATAGAAAGTTCTGTTAATGTTACCTCTGTTGCTACTTGGATAAGGATTTAAGTGTTTTAGAAGGTGTTCACATTACTTACTGGTATTTATATTTCAGTATGTGATTGACAACAGAGTCTTGCCATGTCTGTACGAATTGTTAACTCAAAAGCATCAAGAAAGAAGCGTGCTGGACAATATCTAATATCAATGTTCCCAAATACAGGTATATAATATATTCATTCCACTTAAGTGCTTCTGATTTTATTAGTCTGCTGCCAGGTTATATCTACATGAAGTAGTTGGTATTTTGTTGTCCAGTAACTCCCCAAACTACTTGTTTCTTCTCTAAAGTGGATATAAGGTTTAATGTATATGCAGCAATTTCACATCATATCATATCAAATCTACATGTAGTAAGGGGTAGTTTTTTGCCTCAGTAAATCCCACAAACTACTGGTTTCTTCTTTAAAATGGATATGAGATTTATACATAGCAATTCTACATCAAATCTACATGGGGTAGTTGACAGTTTCCTGCCTCAGTAAATCTAAGGTTTATACATAGCAATTCTACATCATATCCACATGGAGTAGTTGGCGTTTTTGACAGAATTGCTAGTTTATGCAGAGGAATTGAGAAAGAAGATATTTTGTGGTAATGAACTTAATTGATTATTCAACCTGGAACAGAATATATATACACAAGCTTCTAGTAACTTCCTTCATTGTTGCCCCACTAACTAAATCATTGACAGCTGGACATGACAGCTGGCTAACAACTTCCACTACTAACAAACTTCAACTACCACTAACAACCGTAACTAACTTCAGCTAAGCACCTATCTAACTGACTCTAATTGACTTTAATACTCCCCCTCAAGCTGAAGGGTCCAAAATGTTGAACACTCTAAGCTTGCCAAGTAAATGCATGTGTTGAGAAGTAGTCAAGGCCTTAGTCAGCAAGTCAGCTTCTTGTTCCTTCGTATTCACATAGACAGCCTTAACCACTCTTTCTTTAATCGTGTCTCTGATAAAATGGAAATCGATCTCAATGTGCTCTGTTCTTTCATGAAATATGAGATTCTCTGCAATCTGAATGGCAGATTTGCTATCACTGAAGACTGTAATAGGCTTATTAATGTGAACATCCAGCTCCTGAAATAATCCTTGCAACCATGACAACTCTACTATTGCTGCTGCAGGGCTTCTATACTCAGTTTCTGCTGATCTCCTTGAGATATTTTGTTGCTTCTTTGATTTCTGAGAAATCAAGGACTCTCCAAATTTCACTGTAAAACCAGTAAATAACTTCCTAGTGTTTGGACATGCTGCCGAGTCAGAGTTACGCCAATATGTAAGTTGTTGAGTATGACCAGATTTCATAAGGATTTCTTGACCAGGTGCATTTTTCAGGTATCTTACAGTTCTAAGTGTAGCTTCCCAATGTGATTTATTGGGTTGCTGCATGAACTAACTCAGGGTTTGCATTGAGAAGCTGATATCAGGCCTTGTGATGGTAATATACAACAACTTTCCAATCAACTTTTGATATGAACTTACATCACTCAATAGTTCTTCTCCAGCAGTATTGTATGTAATCTCATCATACTCCCTTGTGATGAGCTTGTGATTAAGTTCCAAAGGCGTGGGAAAAGGTTTTGACCCACTCAAACCTAACTCAGATATAAGTTCCAACACATACTTTCTCTAATTCAAAATTATACCTGCTGCAGATCTTAGGACTTCTATGCCTAAGAAGTACTTTAAGTCTCCCAAGTCCTTCACCTCGAACTTATGGCTGAGGGTTTATTTTACCTTTTTAATCATCTTGATGGTACTCTCATTGATGAGAAAATCATCAACATATGCTAGTACAATCACAATCTCATTCTGTTCCTTCAAAGTAAACAAAGAGTAGTCACGATTGCTTTGAGAGAAACCTGAACCTATTAATGCTTCTGTCAGCTTTATATTCCACTGTCTTGAACCATGCCTTAAACCATACAAAGACTTGATCAGTTTACATATTTTTTCTCCCCCTGTCTCCTAAAACCTTCTGGCATTTCCATGTATACTTCTTCCTCAAGATCACCTTGAAGAAAAGCATTATATACATCCATTTGGAACAAATTCCATCCTTTAGAAGCAACAATTGCTATGACTGACCTGACTGTAACCATCTTTGCTACTGGTAAAAAAGTATAATGATAGTCTAGACCTTCTTTTTGACTATAAACTTTGGCCACTAATCTTGCCTTAAATATTTCCACTTCACCACTAGCTTGATACTTGATCTTTTATACCCACTTGGAACCACTTTTTTCTTTCCTGCTGGTAATCCACAACTTCCCATGTATTGTTGCCTTGCAAAGCTTGAATTTCCTGCTTCATCACTTCTATCCACCTGGGGTCCTTAATTGCTTCCTTGAATATTTGTGGCTCTGCCAGCCTTGAGATGTTAGCCACATAACATTGATACCTAGGGGAAGTTCTTCTATAAGAAACATGTTGTGCTATAAGATACAGACTAGTGCTCTTCTTCTTTTGAGTAGTATAATCCTTCTAATGTATGGAGTAGATGATGATTTGTTAAGATCATTTGGTGGTTCAACTACATGGTTGTTCAAATCAGCAACAATATTATCTTGACTATCATCATCTACAAGATCTTCAGAAGTTATATTTTCTTCAAAAGTGATAGGTTCAGGTGAAAGACCAAGTCCAGCAGTTTCCACTTCATCATTAGTGATATCTGCATGATCGTCTCTTATAGTTTTAATCTGCACATCATTTGTAAAGTCATGAGTAGAGTCATAAGAATTATGAGAGCCATCATATTGCTTTTCATGGCTATGAGAGCTAGGAGAATGTGATGGATAGTACTGTATTTGATCCTCCTCTATGAATAAATGTCCTTCTCCAAGCATATGTTCTGATGTTTCCCTTTTGAAAGGGAAAACACACTATCTAAATCTAACATCCCTGCTATTAAAGAAGAGGTTAGTGGAAGTATCAAGTAACAAGTAACCCTTTTGTGTTTCAGAATAGCCCATTAGGATAGCTTTTCTAGCCTTGCTGCAAATTTGTTATCTTTGATTAAATTTATTGCGTAACACAAACATCCAAAGACACTTAGATGAGAAAGATTACACCTCTTCTTATACAACCACTCATAAGAAACACCTCCTTCTAAAGCAATGAAAGATAACCTATTTATAAGGTATACTGCAGTCTTAACACACAAGCCCCAAAATTTGAGTGGAATGTTTGCTTGAAATCTCAATGCTCTAGCTGTGTCCATGATATGTCTGTGTTTTCTTTTAACCCGACCATTTTTTTATGGTGTATAGACATAACTACTTTGATGTATGATCCCATACTGGCTAAGTAGCTCATTGCGCTGATTGTTGAAGAATTCAGTCCCATTATCTGACCTCAGGACCTTAATTGATGTGTTTAACTGGTTTCTTATCATGGACAAAAATTGCTTAAGTACCACTATGACTTCAGACTTCAACTGTAACAAGTATAGCCAAGTAAATCTTGAGTAATCATCAACAATAGTCAAAAAATAAGACTTCTTATCAAGTGTTGCAGCTTTATTATAGGGTCCCCATAGATCCATATGTACAAATTGAAAAGAAAATTGACATTTGGAATCGCTAATAGGAAATATCAATCTAGATTGCTTAGCTTGTGGACATATGGAACAGTTCTCATGAACATGTCTACTACATTTAGAGCCAAGCATATCTAATCTCTGCATCACAGGTAAGAAAGGGTGCCCAAGTCTTTCATGCCACAACTTGTAGTTGCTTGTAACACTATCTGCAATCCTGGTTACTTTTGTTGCTGCACAATATTGTTTTATTGTATTTACACCACCATATTTGAATATGTACAAGCTACATTGGTCTTTACCAATCCCCCTCACCTTGCCACTGTATATGTCCTGGAACAAACAAAAATCAAGGAAAAAAAAGATAAAACATGACAGTTCCTTCATTAATCTTGACACTGACAATAAGTTAAACTTAAAACCTGGCACAAACAATAAATTCTTCAACATAGATTCATCAAGTAACTGAATATCTCCGATGTGTGAAACATCTGCTTTATCCCCTGTAGGCAAGTGTACTTTGACATATTTTGAGTCCTTGACTATTGAAGGGTTCAATAAGTTTTCAAGGCTGGTGGTTATGTGGTAAGTGGAACCTGAATTAACTATCCATTCACTATATGGAATAAGTGAATGAAAATAAGTAATGGTACCTGTAGGATTGGCTGGTTGCTGACCACCTGTGGCATCCTTGTTTAGTAGATTGAGGATCTGCTGATACTGTTCCTCAGTGAAGTATTGTCCTCTAGCCTCGACCATATTATTGTTTCTAGTATTTTTCAGTCCAAACAGGGATGAACCAACGTCATTAGTACCCTTTCCAGGTGTGATATTGCCATACACACTGTTCACATTAGGGTGCATCTAATTTCCAAATCTTCCATTGGCAGAAAACTGAGGAGTTTGAGTGCAACTACCTCCATAGAGATAACCTCCATTTCCTATTCATGGATTAAACATTCCTTTATATTTATGATCAACAGGGTAGCCTATTATCTTCCAACATTGATCCCTAGAGTGTCCTCTGATATTACAATGTTCACATCGCAGAAAAGGCTTCTTTGGTTTGTAACTCTGTACTCTTCCAGCTTGTAAAATAGTAAGGTCATTAAACCTCTCATCAGTCGTGGTTACTTGTGCACGACTAATGGTTCTTTTACTCTCATATTCGGTAATCATAGCATAAGCCTAACTTACATTAGGAGCTACGGACTTCATCTGAATTTGTCTACGAGTTTGGTTATATGAATCATTTAAACCATTCAGAAATTGCAATAGGCGTTGCTTTTGAAGATGGTCGACATACTCCTTAGACTTAGGGAAATCATATTTTGGGACAGGAATCATAGTGCTATTTTCATCCCATAGTTCCTTAAGCTTGGAATAATAAACAGAAATAGAATTAGTACCTTGTACATAATTTGTAATCTCCCTATGTAGCTGAAAAACTCTTACTCTATTGATTTTGTTGAATCTTTCTGCGATATCTTCCCAAATAGCATAGCATTTTCACCATACACAATACCAGTTAGTAGATTTTTTGAAATCGAATTCATAATCTACGAGTGTACAATTGCATTGCATTTATCCCGTGCATCGAACAAGTTCTCCTAGAACTTCTCCTTCCTGCATGTTCCAATAATGAACCCTAATTTTCCTTTACCAAGGAGAGCAATTCGCATGGACCTGCTCCATAAACCATTTTGAGACAGTCAGCTGGATTAGAATTAGGATGGAACTAAGGGATGTCCGATGGTTGTAAGTACAGGTGATGATGGTGATCAATTTGTGCTTCAGCTTTATCCATCTGTGTTGCAACTTCCACCATTGTTACGAGCTTCAAATGGATAAGCTAAGAGAAGGGAATAGAGGAAAATGAAGTGTGAAAGAGCTTGGATCTCACTGCTCTGATACCATGATAGAATTGCTAGTTTATGCAGAGGAATTGAGAAAGAAGATATTTTGTGGTAATGAACTTAATTGATTATTCATTTTCAAACAGAATATATATACACAAGCTTCTAGTAACTTCCTTCATTGTTTCCCTACTAACTTAATCATTGACAGCTGGACATGACAGCTGGCTAATAACTTTGACTACAACAAACTTCAACTCCCACTAACAACCGTAACTAACTTTAGCTAAGCAACTATCTAACTGACTCTAATTGACTTTAATAATTTTTTTACCCGGTAACTCCCCAAACTACGTGTTTTTTTCTCTAAAGTGGATATAAGGTTTAATTTATACGCAGAATTTCCACATCATATCATATCATATCTACATGGAGTAAGAGGCATTTTTTTGCCTCAGTAAATCCCACAAACTACTGGTTTCTTCTTTAAAGTGGACATGAGATTTATACATAGCAATTCTACATCAAATCTATATGTGGTAGTTGGCAGTTTTCTACCTCAGTAAATCTAAGGTTTATACATAGCAATTCTACATCATGTCCACAAGGAGTAGTTCGCTGGTTTCTTCTTTTGAAATATTTTCTCTTTGAGAGAGAGGTATCTTTAGGTTCTGAAGCATTACTTTTAATTGGAGGAGTATTTGGTATGAAGAAGTTTTTACTCGTAACTTAAAATTATAGTGTATATTAGAAGAGGTAAACTTCTAAATATGTAATTAGATACTTGTAACGCCCCGAAAATGGGTCCCAAGATGTCACACGGTGCTTAAGGCTACAAGTAGCCGCAAGCTAACCCTTTGAGCCTACTAACATATCTAAACATTTAAATAAGGATGTTGGTAGCAATATCATGATAACCCATCATACCCAGTCTAACTGAAATACAGATAAGTACTGTAAAAGTAACAAAATACGGAACCTCTGACAATTCTGACAAATCCATCCTGACAAGCCTCTACTATTCAATGTACTGTTGAGCCATTGGGACAAGCCCCAACTGACTCAAACTAAAAGGATCACAAGTAAATAACTCATAATGAAACTGAAAATCTGAATAACACATCCTTGAATCATGAGGACTTACCACTGCAGAAGATGTAGATCAATGTGCTCGGGAATCACTATCAAGTTTGGGACTGAGCATCTGAACCTACATAACGAGAAAATGTAGCCCACATACGAATATGTGGGACAGTAGCATGGAAAATATACCGAGTATATGGGGGTGTATGCAATTTCAATAACTAAATATCACAAGTTTTATAAAAAAAAAAACATGTGTGCTGATATAAATGACTCAAGTATCTTGGATGAATAATACATGTAAGGTAAAACAAGTGAGTCATTACAATAAGTTCTCAATTCACCTTCTTCTCGGTTTCAAACTTGTAAAGTAATCAAGCCTCAAAACAACTCTCTTTAGAACACAACATTTCAATCTTTCAGGAACCAGAAACTTTCTCAAAATCATAGTTTCAAACCTTACACACTTTTCTTAGATATAGTAGCGACACACTATGGGATTTTCTCATAACTGACATAAACCATGTGAGATACATGGAGTCCAACGTCTAACCCACATTGGGGAGAGCTGTCCTATCCTTGCCATCAGAGTAGGACCTTAGTCATTTGATTCACCTGTGATCACTATATCAGCCTCAGGCTCACATCCTACGGAGACACGTAGTTCTAGGGAAGTAACACACTTCCTGTTCGGTGCTAAATACTACTCCCGGACTTAGCTCAAAAATTTTAATTAGCCTCAGGCTCACAACTTTAAAGAAAATCCACAATAAACAATTCAATAATTTGCATCGGGAGCCAATATGCTACCCCTATTATCATAAATCAATCAAACGTGTGGATTTATTTTCTCACTTGGGTTCAAAATTTTAGTTTGCCTTACCCTAAGTTACTCTTATGAATACATTTAACACATCATAATCTACTTCTCACTAGGATACTCATGGTAAATCATGTGCTGAAATGCCCTCCAAAACTGAGAAGTGAACTGAGTACCCCTATCCGAAATGATAGACAGGGGAACTCCATGCATCTTGACTAACTCCCGAATATACAGTAGAGCATAGTCCTTAGCCTAATAGGATGTGTGCACAGGCAAGAAATGCGCTGACTTAGTCAGCCTATCAACAACAACCTAAATAGAATCATAATGGCATCGAGAAAGAGGTAGACCAGTAATGAAATCCATATTAATCTCTTCCCACTTCCAAGTAGGAATACCGAACTCTTGCATCACACCACCAGGTCTTTGTTGCTCAACCTTAACCTGCTGACATGTTGCATACTTTGCCACAAACTTAGCTATATCTTTCTTCATACCACTCTACCAATAGATTTCCCACAAGTTGTGGTACATCTTAGTAGCACCGGGATGAATAGAATACCGCGCACCATGCGCTTCAGCCATGATTCTCTGTCTTAGATCATCAACATTCGGAACACATAACCTACCCTGCAGCCTTAACCCACCATCTCCCCCTTGAGATAAAACCTCTACTCTTTGGTCCTTGACTGACTCTTTCAGTCTGACCAAGCCAGCATCTAAGTCCTGTCTATCCTTTACTTCTGAAACTAAGAATGATTCAGAACTATTCTGAACCAACATACTGCCCTCAGCAGAATCAAGCAGCCTAACACCCATCCTAGCCAAACGGTGCACATCACGAGCCAAATCTTTCTTACCTTCCTCAACATGCGAAACTCTACCCATGGATACCCTGCTAAGGGCATCTTCCACTACATTGGCCTTTCCTGGATGATACAACATGCTCATATCATAGTCTTTTAGCAATTCTAACCACCTCCTCTGCCTAAGGTTCAATTCTCTCTAGGCAAACACATAATGCAAGCTTTTATGATCAGTAAAAACATCTACGTGCACACCATACAAATAATGTCTCCAGATTTTTAAAGCAAACACTACAGCAGCCAACTCTAAGTCATGGGTCGGGTAGTTTTTCTCATGAGATTTCAATTGCCTAGAAGTGTAGGCTATAATTTCCCCCCTTTGCATCAATACACAACCCAAACCCACTCTCGAAGCATCACAATATACCACAAAACCATCTACACCATCAGGCAAGGTCAACACAGGAGAGGAAGTGAGTCAAGTCTTTAACTCCTAAAAACTCTTCTCGCAGGAATCAGACCAGAGAAACTTTACCGTCTTTTGGGTTAACCGAGTCATAGGGGACGCAATAGAAGAGAACCCTTCTCCTCACCTCCTCAAGAAATAACTGTGGATCTTCACCTGCCTTAGACTGATAGAACTCCGACAGACTCATCTATATGAAATCATGAATTCTAGCAGTAGCTGAGTCACCTCCCTACTAAGGTGGAACTGGGGCCTGATTTGCTTGGGTATTGGCGGTGACATCTTGGGCCAGTGCCTTAAAGGCTGCCCGAAACTCAACTTAGGATACATTTGTATTAAGGGGATCAGCGGGTTGAGGTTGCTGATCATTGTTGTTTCTCCGAGCTAGACGGGGAGGCATTTTCTAAAACAAGAGATCATAAATCAATAGCTGAGAGAGACAAGTTTAAGCACGATGGACTTGAAAGAAAGAAATAACTTTTTCCTAAAACGTCTCATAGTCTTTTGCTCATAGATATGGCACGCTACACACCGATGATCAAGACTCTACTTAACATGTCTTGTCAGACTCCCTAGGACTCCTTAAACCTTAGCCTTTGATACCAAGTTTGTAAACCCCAAAAATGGGTCTCAAGATGTCACGCGGTGCTTAAGGCTACAAGTATCCCCAAGCTAACACTTTGAGCCTACTAACAAATCTAAATACTTAAATAAGGATGTTGGTAGCAATATCATGATAACCCATCATACCCAGTCTAATTGAAATACGAATAAGTACTATAAAAGTAACAAAATACGGAACCTCTGACAATTCTGACAAATCCAGTCTGATAAGCCTCTACTACTCAATGTACTACTGAGCTATCGGGACAGGCCCCAACTGACTCAAACTCAAAGAATCAAAAGTAAATAACTCATAATGAAACTGAAAATCTGAATAACACGTCCTTGAATCATGAAGACTCACCAATGCAGAAGATGTAGATCAATGTGCTCGGGAATCACCATCGAGTCTGGGACTGAGCACCTGAACCTACATAACAAGAAAATGTAGCCCACATACAAATATGTGGGTCAGTACCAAGGAAAATATACCAAGTATATGGGGGTGAATGCAATTTCAATAACTAAATATCATAAGTTTTATAAAAAAAACATCCGTGCTGATATAAATGACTCAAGTATCTTGAATTAAACTATCATAATCATGGATGAATAATACATGTAAGGTAAAACAAGTGAGTCATTACAATAAGTTCTCAATTCACCTTCTTCTCGGTTTCAAACTTGTAAAGTAATCAAGCCTCAAAACAACTCTCTTTAGAACATAACATTTCAATCTTTCGGGAACAATAAAATTTCTCAAAATCATAGTTTCAAACCTTACACACTTTTCTTAGATAGAGTAGCGACACACTATGGGAGTTTCTCATAATCGACATAAACCATGTGAGCTACATGGAGTCCAACGTCTAACCCACCTTCGAGAGAGCTATCCTATCCTTGCCATCAGAGTAGGACCTTAGTCATTTGATTCACCAGTGATCACTATATCAGCCTCAAGCTCACATCCTATGGGGTCACGTAGTTCTAGGGAAGTACCACACTTCCCGCTCGGTGCTAAATACTACTCCCGAACTTAGCTCAAAAATTTTAATCAGCCTCAGGCTTACAACTTTAAAGAAAATCCACAATAAACAATTCAACAATTTTCATCGGAAGCCAATATGCTACCCCTATTATCATAAATCAATCAAACGTGTGGATTTCTTTTCTCACTTGGGTTCAAAATCAACTCTTTCACGACCAAAAAGGTCAAATCTTTCTACATTATGTCAAATTATTCAATTCTCAAGATACTTATGATACATAATTTCTCAAAATATCAATTTCAAATAGGGTTCAAAGACCCATATAATAATATCACAATAAAACCATCAAGATTCATGCTTTACTTCGTAGACATGTATAAATCACTTTAACTCTGAAAAATTCAACTTTATGTATAACCATGTCAACACTCTCATGAAAGAAATATAAGGTATCAATTCATACTTAAAATTCATAGGAAAACATATAAAACCATGTATCTTTGTAAAAGAAAACTAACTTTAGGCACAAGAATGAAAGGATGTTCTTGTTGAAAATCCTCACATACCTTTATAGTAATGAAATTATTGAAAGATTGGACCTTTAACCTTGATTGTGCAACCCTAGTTGTTTTGCTCTTATTGTGCTCTTGGTTGATGTGTTTAAACTGATAATAGGGTTATGATGTGATTAGGAATAGTTAAATTTGTAAGGTTATTTTTAGGGACGTGTAAGGAATGTTAAAAGGCTTAGTTATCCTCGAGATTACTCAAAAATAGAGTGTTTTCGCTGCTGGAACCCTAAGTGTGCATTGCACACCTCATCACAGATGCTAGGATATGCGCCGCACACCTTATCGCACAAGCTAAGGTATACGTCTCACACCTTATCGCACACTTGAGGGTGTGCGTCACACAATCTATTGCACACCCAATCCAGTAGCCATGTGCTATTGGTTTGGCGACGCACTCCACTTTGCAAGGCCATAACTTCTTTCTTGGTTGTCAGATTTTGGTAAAATTGGTATCGTTGGAAAGCTAATCCGATTCTCTAAAATTTGGTGGGTCGAAATTTACAAGAATACCACATATTCATCATGTTATGCTCCCTAAAAGATGGCCCTTTATAAATCGAACACTAAAACTTGATGGATTCAAAAACTCTTAGCTTGCATTACCCTAAGTAACTCATATGAATACATTTAACACATCATAATCTTCCTCTCACTAGGATACTCATGGTAAGTCATGTTCTCAAATACAAATTATAGGATAGAAGGTTTCACATGCAGAAATAATGGTTCGTGTTCTAGCTTAGAAATGTATGGGGTATTACAATACTTGGGCTCGAGTTTCCAGAGAATGATATGATAAATGAAGATGTAGCACCTGATTAGAGTATGATTATTGAAATGAACAAGTGCCACCGGAGTGTTACCCACCCAATGGGAAGATATCTGCTAACAAGTTATTTCATTGAGTCCTTTTGGTCAAGTATTTTGCCTTCCCTTTTTCAGTTTCCAGGATAATGAAATAAATTGATTCAGGATAATGTTCCTTTTTCATCACTTATTATGAAAAGGTCTTATTCATGTGATTTCAAAGTCCTTTCTTGACTTATGTATTTACTATGGCTTGGATATAGCATATATGTAGAGACATACGAAGATTCATATAGTTAGCTTCAACTTGATTGATGGGAGTGATATTAGTTGTTGGTACTGTAGTTTACCACAATTTGATTCCCATCTTTAATTTCAGATGCACCAAATTACATTTATTTCATGAACACACATGCATATTCTCTTTTATTGGATTTGGCTTCTATATGTTGGAACTGAACCTAAGAAAATTTTAAAATTTAGCTTGTCGTGAGATTTCTTTTTAATTTAAAAAAATACCCCTATCAGACATCATGTTCACATGTTGATGCGGTTGCATGAATTTATATGATAAGCTACATGAAAATTGGTACAATAAGACGAGAAAATATGTATATTCAGCGTGCTGCTTTCTTTAGTGCATTTACAGGCAAGATTAAGTTCAAATTTATGGATAGGGGGTTCAAAGCTAACTACCTAATTTTTCATATATACTGTTTTGACAGGATTGTACTGGTATACCAGCTGTTGTGAACCTTGCTTACATGAACAAGCTTGGCAGCAATGCTGACAAAATTTATTTATTTTTTTATGCGGAAAAGATTGATTAATCCATTGGCATTCATTTCTTTTTAAGTTTAGCTCATGTTGGTGAAATTTCTTAAACAGTGTCCTGAGGCACCTTTAATGGTAAATGTTGAAACAACTAAAACAGAGTTTCTTTCAAATTTTTTTGAAGGGGAGTTTCAACCAATTTTTTGCGAGAAATGGTTTTCAACAAAAATATAGTTTTCTTGGTGTTTGTTTAAAAAAAAAATACCTGCAAATAGGTGAATTTTTTTTTGGAAAAATTATATATTATAGGTAAAAATCTTTTATAATTATATGGTAGAGGTAATGTTTTAAATAATTACAATTCATAGGTAATTGTTAGTTAAAATTCAGTTTTATATGGGCCCATTTATACAAATAAAATTTGTAATGTATATAACTAAGGCAAATAAGATTTTTCTCTCTCATAATTAATTTTTATTCTCTCCCTTAGCCGATTGGAGAGATATGTGGCAAAGGTTACTCCTAAAATCTTATTCTCTCTTAGCCGATTGGATGTTCTAGGCGACAAAGGATTTTCACGTTTGATATAGCTAAGTTCCATCCAAATTCTAACTTTAAACTCAAATTTTTTTGGCTGAAGATTGGGAAAATCTCAAATGTTTTTCCACTGAAATATCAAGAAATATATCTCTTCCTATTTCTTCTCCCAATTTTTCTCTAATTTTGTATTTTCAACTACACATTAGCTGTATTTTGTCCATTAAAGATTACCTTGAAGCTTTTTTCGTCCCTAAAAACTCGCAGAGACTTGATTTGAAGATTTTGATGGTAAATTTTATATATTTACCAATATACAGATTTGTTGTTCTTCTTTATTTTTAAAGTTATTTTCTACATTACCCACTAATTTTGTTCAATTTTTCATATCTATGCAGTGTTAATTAGGTGTACAAGTAACCAATTTGTAGTTTTCAAATGGATGGGGAAACCACTTTTAGGAGATTAACAAGAGGTATTGAACATGTAGACAAGTCTAATTGTGTTGCTCCATCGTTTGATTTGGGAGTTTCTCAAATAGATAGTGACAATGCAGGTTTTACAGCGGAATTGGAAGAAGACAAGTTGAGAGCAGAGACTCGAAGGAAAAGTGGCAATGATCATGTTAAAATTTAAAATAGCATGATAGATTGTCAATCAAAAGATGATTCAATCAACGCTTCAAAAATATCAATGGCCAGTACAAGTGGATCAAAAAAAAGAAAAGAAAAAGAAATGTCAAATTCTAACAATGATGAAAAAGCAAAATGTTCCAAGCTTTATCAATCCAAAGCGGAGAGTAAATATGTTGAGATTCAACATAAGGTATTTTCGTATATTTATCAATTAGATTTTTGAAAGTTTAGTTATCTCATAATATTGAAGTTTTGTATTTGTGCGATTGTATTCAGTGTAAAGATATATACATATATCAACATAAATCAGTTATACTTATGTAAATATAACTATATTTGTAATCATATACATATATACATATATATATACATAAAGTTAACATATATTCAATTCGGTTAGAATATATAATTTTTATTTGTTTTATGCTATGTAATTGTATACAATTAGTTTATGGATGAGGCTTTACATACAGTTGATAATTTTTTGTGATCATTTGTATTTTTTACGGTTGATCATTTGTGTTTTTTGGGTTAAGTAGGATAGTAATTTTGTCATCACAGATCTTCCTAAAAAGTCTCCGCATATTTCGTGTTATGTGGAGATGAAGATATTTGATACTTTAAAACAAAAGCTATCCAGTGTTCAGCTTAAAAGATTTATGGGAACATGCTTTATTCAATACGCCAATATGCCAGAATCATGGGTTTAGTACTAAATGTTTAGGTTCGCTATGTCCCTTGAGTTGAAAACTAGTTCAACGGATGCTATAATATTGCGATTTAACGAAAAAACGTTAAGATTTTCACTGAGGGATTTTGTAATTATTTTTGGTCTGAATTGTATTGCTTGCAAAGGTGATTTTGTATTCGACACAAGCGTGCCGAATATATTAATGCAAAGGTATTTTGATGGTGAAGAAGAACCATACAATGCAACTCTATTCCAAGCATTTGAGGATAAAGTATGGGGTCAGAATGATGATAATGCTTTCAAGATTTCTATTCTGTATTTCGTTCATCGTTTTATTATGTCGGACGATATGCATACTGTTCGAGTTCCAAGATTTCATTTTGATATGGTTGAGCACGAATGATACATGGATTATTATTGAGGCAAAAAAGCTTTTGAAGAGCTTGCCAAGTCCAAATCAAGAAAGCTAACCTCCGATGGACAATATTATCGACTTCATGACATGCCATATGTTATGCAAGTATGGATGTATGAGTGTTGCTCGAAGGTTGATAAGTGACTTGCTGAAAGGGTTGGTGATCAAATTCCGAGGTTGCTGAATTGGAAAACCATAAAAGACCGGCCAAGGTATAAATGGCTTATGAAGAACATGTTTATGTGTAAAAACGTAAAATTAAGTATCTTAGTAATCTTAAATACAATTTTTTTATAAGTTAATATTTGATTTTATTCATATATACAAAACTGATTACTAATTCAAAAATGATGCCCAGATTTCCTTTCGAAACATCAAGGCATCCGCAAGTGAAATTGCATCTTTCCAACTCCCACTGAAAATTGTTCACAATGTTACCGTTGTGAATTCTCCAATGAATGATGTTGTTAATTCTGACAACGACTTTCAAGACATGCCATCAATCTCTCTTGATCGTAAAGGAAAGAGTAACATAAATATCTCTGTATCACCCTCAAAAAAGAAACAGAAGCAAAAGCAAATGTCATCGGGTGCGTCAATATCAATAAAGACTCCTACAAAGGTGGTTTCAAACACGGCAGTATCTAACACATCTCCGCTTTTGGATAATAAAACAGTCAAAAAGACCACCTTAAATAAGAAGTTAGTAGAGGAGCAAATTCAGTCACCGCATAATATTGAACCACCTGTGACCGATGCAGCTGTGAAGAGAACCATTCCGATCCATGATCTCAATATTCTCAATCAAAAAGTCAATGCACTTGAGATTTATGTAAGTATATTATAATCATCTTCAAATTTTAGGTAAATTCATATTATTAAATTACCAATGTAAATTCATTATATAAAATGTAGGTGAAGTCAGAATTTCAAAATTTGTGCAATTTGATAAATGCCAATCATAACACCGTCATGAATGCTATCAAAAGTAAAGATATTGACGAGAAGGTTTGATGCATATGATCATTATTTTCAAATGAATCATTAAATAATTATTTGTAATACGTGTTAGGATTTCATAAAAAAAATCGTGGGTTGATGAGCAAGGAGAAATTCCATTCATCAACGTGCATTGTACTCCTGGTAGTTGCAATTATTCAAAGGTAACTATTTTTGAGGTGATAAAATGTGTTTTTTTGACATAAGTTCTTATGTACATATAGCAGTTGTTTCTTGATGTATGTCATGTTATTCAACAAACACATATCTACAATCCTGATAAAATAGTATATTTGTGTCAATCTAAAATTTTATAAATATACCTATATACTATTACTTTTTTTTTGTTCTTTAGTAGTATAGAATGTCATGATGTTAATATTTTGTATTCGTATGTTTGTAATCTGTGAATTAATTTGATACATATATTAACATTTTACAGTTATACTTAATTATATATAACTGTAAATGTACATGTATACATATATACATATATACATATATAAATGTACATATACAAATATACACATTTAACTCATATACAAATTTTATGTTTATTGTGATATGTAGTGTTAAACATTTATAATACATATATGCATAATGAATATATATTTGACTATTGGATTAAGCCAACCCAAGTTGCTCGGACGCTTCAAAAATGTCATGAAGTGCGTGTTGGATCCTTCAAAAGTAGTGCATTTTTGGGGGATCGGACATAAGTGCGGCAACATATTTGGAGAGTCTGAGTAACTTATATATATGAACATATCTTAAATTGAACCACTGTTTTAATGCAACAAGTACTAACTTACCCATATTGCTTGTTATTAGAGTAATATGGACGTCAATCGTACCCCTTTCTATTTGTATGTTCCTACGGTACGTGAGCATGATGCGAATGTAAATGTTCAACCTGAGATGGACAATGATCATGAAGATGTTGGAATAAAGGATCAGTCATTCGACTAGATGGAGGTACATGTCCTTTTAATTGAATTAAGTTTATGAGATGATATAATATGTATTTGCGATATATCTTCTTACGTACAACAACAATCAAGTGTACTAGCTGACACAAAATTTTCATTATATATTCCCCTAAGGTGACTTCCATCAACAACAACAATTAGTCTACATGAATCAAATCCTTTAATTGAAGAATACAACGATATAAACACATATAGAAATTCATTGTCTTCTATTTTTTTCATCCATATGTGTGAACCATGAAATGTTTTTCCCAACATGTATAAATATCCCGACAATCTGTTGTATGAAGCATATGATGTACCCCTCAATGAAATCAAAGCTTTCTCCCTAGCCCTCCAGGCCATCCTATAAGTCAGATTCAATCCTCCTGTATGTGTTTAGCCGTATACACTCTTTCATGATTGGATAACTTTTGCTTAACAATGCCTCCAATCAATGAAGTACTAACATGTTTCTGCTCATACACCCGATTCTTCAAAGAACACGTATACTTCTGACAAAATCAACGAATCTTATACAAATCAGATTTTTTATTACTGGATACCATTAGCAACCAATCACATTCCTTAGATTTATACACCAACTTATACCTACGATGTAAAACTTTTATAATAGTAATTTATACAAAAAAAAAAGTTCAGTATTTTGTATTCGGTAAGCATTGAAAGGTATCGTAACAAGTTGATGTGACTAGTTATACAATAATATGAATACATAAATACATTTTTAAAATAACAAAAAACCATGTATACATGAATACATAAATACATTTTTTAACAAAACACAAAATCATGTACAAAATATATATGCAAATGCTTTAATATGAAAAATACACTTACCCGACTGTATTTGATTTTATCGTGTTGAATTGGAATCTATTTCTGATTGCATAAAACGTCATCACTGATTTTAAAGTTTCTTTGTCCTTATAAACTTGACCGACCAGCACTTCAATGTGATTTGGATCAGAAATAATTGTCTGATCATGTCCATTTATATCAATAACTTCAACTAAAGCACCATGATCTCCAAAATTTCCTTCTTCCACATCAACAACAGAAATAGCGCATTCAACATTCGAACAATCACTCTCCTTTTCCATGGATTTATCAAATACAGAAACACATAAAGGAGAGTTTCTGAATCCTTTCTCTTCTTTCCGCACCATTACATATACGGCCAACCCCATGTCATTATGTATCTCCATTCTTTTACTGCTAAAGTCAACTTTATATTCAACTTTCA
>NC_061111.1:14482387-14488674 GCF_002878395.1 Capsicum annuum
GAACTCAATTCTTGAAAATTCAAGAAACCTACAACTCAGTTCAATAAAATTCAACTAATTTACAATTCATTTACAATTCAAATCGTAAATGCAAGAAACCTATAACTCAAATTCATAAAATTCGATAAATTTAGAATCCAATTTACAAAATTCGAGAAACCCACAACATTATTCAGTAAAATGCAAGAAACATGGAATCCAACTCGTGTGATTCAAGATACCCCACATTTCAATTTTGTAAAATTTTAACAACCCACAATCCAACTCGTGAAATTCAAGATACTCATAATCCAATTTTGTAAAATTCGAAAAACTTTAATTTAAATTAAAATTGAGTAAATTTCGTCTAAATAATACCCAGATTCACAGAGAAATATCAATTATAAATTGGACAGAATACATCAATATCAAATTATATTCGTACTATTTTTTTTTAACAAAACCAAAAGGACATAGCAATAATAACAAATTCTTCCTACTTGTAATAATAAAGGTAAAAAATAAAAGGATAAATGTATTTGTGAATTCATTGATAAATTGACGGAGGTTGAGAGGATGTAAGGAATAAGAAATGGAGTTAAGGAAGAAATGAGAAAACATGAAAGAAGACACAGATACAGAGAAAAAAAAGGAAAAGGAAAAACAAATTAAAAGACAAAGAAAGAAAATAAAAATTATATAAATATAAATAAAAAAACTAATTAAATATAATTGGTTGATAAAATGCAATTGAATAATGACACATGTACGTTTTAATAAGCTTTTAATTTCTTTTTCTGCTTTTCACGCGCGTGTAGGAATGTGATAACACATTCTTTGCCAGATCATTTTGAAGAGGTAAATAAATTCACTTTTAAATAGTATAGGTGTGTATTAAGTCACTCCAATAGTTTAGGTATGTCTTCGATTTTTCAAGCATATTTTAAAAATAAAAATGATGACTTTTTCCTATTTTTCATGATAAAAGAAGGGGGTCATCAGTTTAGATTAACTCTATTAGGATGACTGAAAGCCTTTAAAAACCATGTGTTATTATTTATTTTTTCCCTATCTATATGTCTGTCTATCTATCTATCTATCTATCAATCAGTAGATGTTAAATTTTGCTGCTGCCTAACATGTTGTACTCCCTAATAGTATAGTTATACTAATAGTAAATAATTTAGGCACGGGGTTTAGAAGTTTTATGTGGTGGAATAGTAAGTTTTATTCTTAATAAGAGATTTTGATTTTAAGTTTGATTGGCCATGCATGGAGTCATTTTTGTTAAGGGGGCGTGTTACCTACCTCCTAAATATGTGACTTTCTAATGTGAGTTGGATCCATTTAATCGTGTAAAATACAAGTACGAAAATATCGAGTGAAAAATAAAAAGATAGAGAGAAAACTCTTGTCTACAACTCCTTCAGATAAAAAGTACTCGTGCTAATAAAACTTTACTTTCTTCGTTCACTTTCACCTGTCATGTGTTGCTTTTTAAAAGTTAAATCACAAAAATTTTGAGCAATATTTTGAAATATATTTTTTCATCACATTAGTATGAGAAAAATGCAACTTATACTTTGTAAAGTTTTTGAACATCTAAAATTTAATTTAAAATATTAAATTAATCTAGCTTAATTATATTAGCTCTAAAGATCAATCAAACTGACTATTATAAAACTAAACATGATGAGTAAAAGAGATCATAGAAAAGTATATTTTTGCTAAAACTTAGGTTATTAATTATCAAATCTGCTCCAGCCGGTCAAGGTCATGAACTATTGAAGGCAAGTTAGAATGGATGAAATTAAAGCAAAAATATAGTTTTAAGTATATTAATTATAGTGATTTGGTACTTTTTACAATGAAACATGTTTCATTTGATTCTACACAAAGAGATTGACACGTAGAACAATTGCCTAGCTTGGGTTAGAAAAATGCTCATCTCCTATAAATCCAAAAGTATACAAGGACAAATATTATTGGAAAAATAAAAAATAAGATTCCAACATGAAGAGCACATTTGGAAATGAGTGAATTATTCCCTTGTCAATTGTCATCTTTGCAAAGCCATCAAATATGCAAAATTCGTTGGTAAAAACTTATATGAATATAGTGTTATAATATCAAATTATATTGAGTTGTTATACTACCTCCCTCTTATTTTATGTATCATTGTTTGATCGGATATGGAGTTTAAGAAATAAGTGATGACTTTATAAAATTTATAAAATTGTCCCTTCGAAAGTTATTTTAATGTTTACTTTTTTGTTGTTTTTTCTTAATAAGTGAAACTCACTGAGGATAAAATGAGAATAATGTCATTAAATAGTTATCAAACAAGCAAATGTGACATTCTTTTTGAAACACATCAAAAAGAAAGTGGCGACCCATGAAATGGGACAGAGGGAGTAATTAAATAATGAAATGAGATATAAGTTTCGTACAAATGATGCACCTATTAATCTAATGTGAACACTCAGATATGAATACATTCATATATTTATTTGATTTGTGTAGTTTTCCTCTTTATGACCAATTGCAATAAAGAAATATATCCATAACGTTTAATGCTTTGGAAGTGATTATATTCATGATATTCGTATTATGAATTGGAGGAGTATTCTAAATTAATTAAATTAGAAAGAAACAACGTGTTAATTAGACTATTTTTTGTTGTATAAATGCCTTAATTAAGTTTGAGTTTAATCTACATGTTATATAAGTATATATAGTGACACATTTAAGCAGTTAAATATGAAGGCACAAGTGAGGAAGAATAAATATCAAACCAAAATATCAAGTTATCGTGGCCCTATATATATATATATATATATATCGGTAATTTTTCTAATATGCAAGGGTCACCCTTCATTATTATATTATAGGGTCATCTAAAATTGTCCATTTTTTTTACTTTTTTTATTCGGTGTTCAGTGTTCAGTATGACTGACAGTATCTGTATTAGAGCACAACTAATTCAGATTCACGCCACCTAGGACCCATTCTGGGAAAGCGCTTTAATTCTACCAAGAATTTTTTCATACCCAGAACTCGAATCTAATACCTCTAGTTAAGGAAGGTGCACCATATCCTTTGGTGGTAAAATTATCCATTATTATTACACAAAAACACACAACAATATGCACTATTTTAAAAGATAGGAACTACTCACTTCAGTCCAATTTTCGTGGTGTACAACCGAAATTTTGATATTCAAACTTTTATATTTTGACTCTAAATTCGGAGGTAGAAACTTCAATTTTTAAAAATAAAATTTATATATTTAAAAGCGAACTAAAAAGTACCACAAACTACAAGTATTAACAATTTATAACATATTTAAAAGACTTATAAAGAAATTTGGAGGGGGGTGGGGGGTTGATTTGACTCTTGAAATTAAATTTTAACTATGCAACATAAATTTAAACAAATAATTTTTATTTTGATCTTCGTAATATTTGATTAAAGACTTTGATGCTTCAATTAATTTAAGTGATGTACTCCTAATCTTTCTTCTAGTGAGTACTCTTAAGAAAAATATCAAATCATCAATCGTGGCACTACTTAATTAAATATTGCCCATGTAATGTTAATTAAATTTGAACGGTTACTTAATATTAGAAGGTAACATAGTTTTGAAAATAGTCTAAATATAACATATAATTTCTACATAAAAAGACTAAAAATGCACATTGTTTGATTAACTAATGGTTAATGTGCTAAGTCATACTAATTAGGCGGATCAGTGATATCCGAATACCAAATAATTTCATCGAAATAAAATATCACTGTTGAGCCGAGTATTTATGGAAAATAGTAAAGGGATATATAAAGATAATTAAGATCTCCATAATTCGAATTTCATCCATTATTGTCACGTCTCCAATTAAGAAGGACGAACAAGACTGTATACACTTACCCTACAAGCACTCTACGACGTACGCAAGATTATGAGATAATAAGGAACGGGATATTCAATATAAGCTATATATATATGTGAGAGAGTTGCATTAACAAAACTGAACATTACGAGACTACATGATGTCCATGAAGCCTCTAGTCAGTCTGACACGCTATACTACAAGTGACTAGTTGGCATAGGGCCCGTCATGCCCAAATAAGGACCTGTACATGTACCCAAAAAGAATACTAGGCAGAGGATGCTCCAGGGAGAGATGGAGCTAACCAAAATATCAGCTGAAAACGGCAATAGAGCCTAACGTAGACGCCTGCTACCCTGAGGGTCGGAGCTTGCATTGACAAAACATGGTGGGCCCAAGACGTCAGTACATAAACAACATGTACTGGTATGAAAGCAGACAGAATAACTGCTGGACAAATACAGAAGATCATATGAATCAAATGGTAAAGTGAAAAACGTATGAGCCAACAAATAACACATATACGAGATGAACTAATAACTTATGCACCAACCTTATTAGCGTCATGTATGATCTGCACCAACCAAAACTTACACTTAGAGAACTTAGCATACAACTAGTGCTCTCTAAGTGTATGTAAAATTGACCTCAAATGATTTGCATGCTCAACTTCATTACGTGAATATATCAAAATGTCATCTATAAAAACAATCAGGTACGTATCAAGGAAGGGCTTGAAAATCCTATTCATCATGTCCATGAAGGCTGCCGGAGCATTCGTTAGTCCAAATGACATGACAAGAAACTCAAAGTGCCCATATCTTGTCCGAAAGGTTGTTTTGGGAATATCTACTTCACGAATTCTTAACTGGTGATAACCAGACCTCAAATCAATCTTTGAAAAACATTTAGCTCCCTGCAATTGATCGAATAAATCATCTATTTGGGGGAGAGGGTACTTATTCTTTATCGTCACTTTGTTTAGCTGTCTGTAATCTATACATATTCACAAAGTGCCATCCTTTTTGCGTACAAAAAGCACTGATGTACCCCAAGGTGATATACTGGGTCGAATGAAGCCTTTATTAAGTAAGTCCTTTAACTGTTCTTTCAGCTCTTTCAATTATGCAGGCGTCATTCTATAAGATGGAATTAATATCGGCTGGATACCGGGATCCACATCACTACCAAAATTGATCTCTCTGACAGAAAGTAACCCAGGAAGTTCATCAGGAAACACATTCGAGTACTCGTTCACCACTGGTACAGATTTTAGAGTCGGTGCCTGTTTCTCAGCCTCAACATCTTTTACTTGGATTAGGTGATACAAATACCCCTTTGCAATAAGCTTTCGTGCCTTAAGAAAGGAAATAAACCTCCCCCTAGGCATCATGGAATTACCCCTCCACCCTAAGACTGGCTCTCTTGGGAAGCAAAAATGAGCTATCTTGTCTCGACAATCAACTGTGGTGTAACAGGAGGATAACCAATCCATTCCCATAATAACGTCGAAATCAACCATTTCAAGTTCAATCAGATTAACTAATGTAGTACGACTACATACTGTCACCACATAATCATAATAGACTCGTCCAACTATAATAGAATTCCTACTGGAGTCGATACTGCAAATGATTTGCATAACAACTCTGGCTCGATTCCAAACTTCTTAGCAACGAATGGAGTAACATATGATTGTAGACACCTGATTTTGCCCCTCCCAACATTGATTTTATCCATTTTTAGCTCACCTTTCCACATGTCCTCATCCATGTGATCATACCTCACAAAAATACAAAAAACTAACAAATGCCTAACCAACCTAATCCTCAAGATTCTCTTAATAACAAATTAACAACCCTTCCTATTAAAAATGGACAACACATCACCGACCACCCCATACCCCTTACCCTATACCTCACACCCCACTTACCCTCACATCACACATTACGTGGACCCCACAGGAAAAAAAGAGTAAGGGAAGAGCATACCATCACTGGAAATAATTGAATATACATACACTCGATTCCTACTCACAAGGGGTGGCCATAGATTTCCTTCCATTAGCAAATACCCTCACAAGTCATCTTCTTCATAGACACAATATTCATATTCACACACCAATGGACAAAACAATATATACCCATACTCCCAAATTCCATTGAGGAGAGACTCCCTCACTGAATACGCACACCACACATAATACAGAGGGGAACGGGATTTCACTGGAAAGAAAAGGAGTCTTGGTTTTGCCCTCTTCCATAAAAAGCTCACAGAATACATACTCCATTCTTTCTCTACCAAAGAGAAGGTAATACACACACACACAGAGGATGCGATATGATAGGGGAGATCCATTTTTCTAGCTTCTTCTGATTTCCAATAAAATTGTAGATATATAGATAGAGGATACACACAACC
>NC_061111.1:14488774-14512451 GCF_002878395.1 Capsicum annuum
TTCCATTAGCAAATACCCTCACAAGTCATCTTCTTCATAGACACAATATTCATATTCACACACCAATGGACAAAACAATATATACCCATACTCCCAAATTCCATTGAGGAGAGACTCCCTCACTGAATACGCACACCACACATAATACAGAGGGGAACGGGATTTCACTGGAAAGAAAAGGAGTCTTGGTTTTGCCCTCTTCCACAAAAAGCTCACAGAATACATACTCCATTCTTTCTCTACCAAAGAGTAGGTAATACACACACACAGAGAGGATGCGATATGATGGGGGAGATCCATTTTTCTAGCTTCTTCTGATTTCCCATAAAATTGTAGATATATAGATAGAGGATACACACAACCATACAGGGGTTCTTCTTCATCAAAAATAAGAGAGATAGAGCTCAATTCGAGGGGTTCTTCCCTTTTGATATAGTCATACACCATATAAAAACAATCTTCCATTGATCATTCTTCACATACGCACCACATCAAAGAAAAAAAGAGGGATCAAAAAGCTCTTTTTCCACGTCTGAGCTGCCGAACCAGTGGGTTTAGTGGCTCCATCATCACATCACACCGGAGGTCGATCGAAAAAGTTTTGTTGTGTTTTATTTCTTTGGATTCATCGGGTTCATTACTGATTTGAGGCATAGGGTTCCATTCGTCTTGATTTGTTCCTCGTGACCAGTTTTGGAGCTTTAACTTTTCGATATCGAGTTTGGATTTTGTCGTTGTTGAGGTTCTATTCGGAATTCCAAGTTCGGGCTTCTTTAATTCTTTATTATCAACGAAAATCAGTCATTTAAAGGTCCAACTCTATCTCTTCTCATTTTATTTCATCATATATATTTGATCTGTGCGAGATTTGGTTAAATATTGGGTGATATTGATTTGTTTTGCTCAACTTCGTTGAATAGATGGTTGTGGATTGTTGAAATAGTAATCTTGAATTTTTTGAAATTTGGTGTTAGAAAGGAATGCGGGGGTTGGATGATAGGAATTGATAAAATGAATATTGTTTAGTCTTGATTTATTGTCATTGGTTATTTTGGAACAAATACGAAGGTAGAATGTGGTAGTGTTATGATTAGGCTATCGAATGAATAGGCAAAAGTTTAGGTTTGGGTAGGCAAATTTAGGAATAACGATTGATTGAGTGTTTGAATATATGTGTGAATGATTCGTTCTATTGCACAAAAATTAAAATTGTACTCATTCGGCAGGGGAATGTCCCAAGAGATTTGTATTGATTTATCCGGGGAATGCCCCGAAGTATCATGTACGCAAAGGAGGCTCGTGATCAAGGCCCGAGGCATCGGGTAAAGCATTGGAGCAAAGTTTAGGATTAGTCTAAATAGGATTTCTATTTTTGTATTTTTCTATTTTTTGGATTATAATAATTGGATTGGACACTATAATTTTGGATTTGTTTGTTTGTTTGTTTGTTTGTTTGGTTTGTATGTTTTTGTGTGGTTTATACACTCTTAGTGTCGAATTAGCCGATATGCTCCACCAAGCGACTGTGGTCGAACCACGGGATCGAGGGGTGCCTAACACCTTCCCCTCGGTCAACAGAATTCCTTAACTAGAATATCTGTTCGTGGATCAGTTTAAAAGAGTCAAAAATAGTTTTGAAAAGGATTTTCCAAAGATGACTTGGCACACCGTATTATGCCAAGTGGCGACTCTGAATAAAAATTATAAATAATCCTTTTTTCGAAACAACCTTCATTTTGTTACTTTACTAATAAAATCCCTTTTCAAACATAAAATCCTTCTTTTCGGGGTAAAAAAGGGGTGTGGCATTTCTGGCGACTCTGCTAGGGATCATTTCAGAATTCGAGCTTATTTTGGAGTTGTATCGGCTTCGTTTGGCACTATAGGTGTATGGACATTTTATTTGTGTTGTTTTATGTTATTGTATTATCACTATTGAGTGCCTACGTGCTCTTTGTTAACAGTTTTTATCTTATATGTTACCGCTTTATATCTGGCATCATGTGCATAACCCGAGTCATTCTTTCTGTAACAAGTCCGTAGTACACGTGTTGTACATGACCTCTAGTTGAGTCACCCCTATTTTAGGGGGGGCGTCGGTGTTATGAATAGATGGATAGCAAAGCAGCCACTATCGACTATACGTTCCCCCAAATATCCTTGTTAGTGAACCCCAACGAAGGTCAGCCTTTAGGTCATACTTATGTGCATCATATTGAGACTTAGCGTGGCCCACTTGGTCCTTTGTAGGAGACTCACCTCTAAAGCATCCCTATGTGCTAAATGTTGCATTTCTGAGGGTAACATGGTCATTTGATAGACTGATATGGGGAAAACTTGTGTTAGAAGTAAAGTGAAAAAAAAGGAGAAAAGAAAAGTGAGTCAGAAAGAAAAAAAAAGAGTTTCGTAGTTTTAAAGTTCTTTATGGCTTTTGTTTTTCACAATTCAAAAATTCAAAAAGATTTCTTTATTTTTTGCACTCATTTGTTCAAAAAACAAAACATAAAAAAATTTCTCACTTTGTCTCCTTTAGCATGCATTCATAATTTGAAATTTTCAAAAAGATTTTTTAGCAGTTTTTATAAAAGAAAATGCAAAAAATGGTAGAAATTTATACATTTCATGTAATGAAAATACCAAAAAGATTTTTTCTTTCATAATTGTTGGTGTCATTTTTATTTGAAGTGTCAAGTTGAAAACTCCAAAAAAGATTTTATTGACATTTTTCATCGTTAGTCTTTGGTAGTGTCTCTCAAGTTTGGTGTAGTTTGTTAATTAATCCTTAATTGTTGAATCTGGACGAACTATGCACCCCTGATCCTCCTCTCTCGGTAGTGAGATACGTAGGTAACCTATTGTTGGTTCAGGAATCTTATTTGAAAAATCCAAAAAGATTCTCTTCACTGTTCATCTAGAGTAGGTGTCATATACATCTCTAAAAGAAAAGTACAAAAAGGTTTTTCTTTAATAGTTTCAAGCTTCATTTTCTTATGAAATTCAAAATCAAAAACCCCAAAAGATTTTTCTTTGATAATTATAGATTCCATTTTGTATAGGGAGTTTAAACCTGAAAAGTGCAAAAAGATTTTCATCAATTTTTCTGACAAATTGTTTCAAGAAAAAGAAAAAAAATAAAGGAAAAAGAATCAATTGGCCATTTTGGCAAGACTTCACAAACTACGCACACCTGATTCTTCTCTCTCTGGAGTGAGATACGTAAGCGCCCTTTTTGGATCAGTGATCTTTAAAAAAAAGGAAAAAGAGTTTTGAAAAAGCTTTGAACTCTAACACATTTGTTGTTTTTTGTTGAGTCAGTTTAAGGTGTTTTGTTGAGTCAATATAGAGAGTGACATCATGGATCAAAAAAAGAATCAGGAAAATGAGAGTTCAAAGCAAGAGATTAGGAGCCTAAGACAACAAATGACAAAAATGCGCCGAGCTTGGGCTAGTGGGTTGCCTCCTCCTCCATTTCCCTTTATTGATCCTACAAACACCTCAAGTTTTCCATCAAAATCTCAAAGTCAGTTTTCTACTGTTGTTGATGCACCGCAACATGACTCAAAATTTATTCCAACCCAAAAGTATCTCAATACTTCCACCACTTTTCCTCTATCCCCTCGACATAAGCCTGCTGCATTCACAACACCACATATCGTTTGTGATTTTGTTGCCCAATCCTCTACTGGGACTTCCACACAGACTCACCCAACGGTTGTGTGTCCCCGTGATGCTAGTGAACCTATATTCAATACTCTTGGTGATCATTGTTATACTCCTAAGCCTGCTTTTAAGTTAACTGGACCACCAAAATTTCTTAACAAAAAGTCTAGTGTGCCAGAAGAGTTGGAGAAAATGGTTGGAAAAATGAGGAGTGTAGAAAATGCTATGAAAAATTCTCTAGGACCTGCGGGTAAAGAAGATGTTTCATACAAAGACTGAGGCATGCCTTCAAGTACTAACCTTCCTCCAATCTTTGAGATGTCAAAATTTGAAGAACAAGATGGGCATGAGGAATCCGTGAAATATTTGGGACAATATTGCAATCAATTAAGGGAACCTGGAGGGAAGAAGAATGAGAAAGTTGACACTCCTATTATAGTTGGAGAACGGGCACATCCAAGAAGACGATGTCGCCATTGCTGTCAGTCTCAAGCCCAGGTTCGTACCCAAGCTCTCCATAATCACTCCTAAAATCCATTATACTCTGTTTCTCCACCTCCATATCTAGTATATTGCGCACAACCATATGTTCAACTCCCTCCTTACCCACAATGGCGCGCACCAACTCCTCAAAGTTATCCTCCAATTCCACAAACATACCAAAGCCCTTATAGGCCCGATGTTCGATCCAAGTTAAACAATGAAATGAGGCAGAAATTGAGGGATAGTTTTACACCAATTCGAGAATCGTATGCCAGTTTATTTCAGAGATTGGCACAACGAGGCATGATTACCCCTATCCTTAGGTACACTTTGGACCCGCATTCAAGAAGTTTTGATCCTAATATAGGATGTGCGTATCATTCTGATGTTCAGGGTCACAGTATTGAAGATTGTCGTGCTTTGAAAAGAGAAATTGAAAAGATGATTCAAGACAAATTGATTATGGTGCAGAACATTGACAGTGAGGAAAACTCTAGTCATACTAATATTCAAACCAGTGGCTAAGATGTCAGGCTGAGCAATTGATAAGTCACCCCTCTCCCTACTAGGAAGAGGTCTGGTAGTTTGTTTTGTTTTCTTTTCTGTTTTTTTGAATTATTTCAGAGTTATAGTTCGGGATCTTTCTTGTTTTGTCCTTTTGTCGTTTATGTTCAAACCCTTCAATCTTTTATTTCAACTAAATGAATTGTCCCTTTTCCTTTGTGCTTTAAAATATGTGTTGTTTGTTATTTTTCTTTATACAGTATATTTTATGTTGACTCTAGTGATATGACATGCTTGTGAAATTTTCATCCAGATCTTAAAATCTATTTTAATCAAGAACATTGAATCAGAGGATTAAAGTTAGAAAAAAGAGCATCTGAGAAAATAAATAGAGTGCTAGGGCATTTGGTGATCAAGTTGAAGTCTTCTTTGAAAATTAAGGCAATTATTTTGAGAATCGTGAGAATAACTTGGTAATCAATTGAAAGACATATCTCAATTAGGTCAAGTAGTGAATGTGCGATCCTATGTCAAAAGGAATAGAAAAAAAATCAACTCCACAAAATCATGAGTCATTCAATGTGAGGAATATGCAACAAAAGTGGAGTTGTATGCTAGAAAAACGCAGAAGAAGTAGTGACGCACTGACTAAGTCAAAGTTAATGCTGCAAAATATGTCACAAATGATCTTCATCTTTCACTTCCATATTGCATGATATGTACTTGCATTTTTAAGGATTGATATGACGAAGGCATTTTATTCTGTTATTCAAACATTGTGTCATCCTTTGTTTATCCCATTTGAGCTTTAGTCTTATTTTCTTTCATACTCCTCTTTTGGAATCAAGATAGAGTCAGTAAAACTCAAAAGAAAAGTGTTGAAAAAAAAATGTGTCCAAAAGGAAAGAAAAGAGAAGAGTGTCAAAAATAGGGTCAGAAAAAAATCCCAAAGAAAAAAGAGAAAAAAAAAAAGAAACAAAAATCAGAATCAATCGAAAAAATAAGCTGCCAGAACTATGGATGACCTGATTCTTCTCTCTCGGGTGTGAGATACGTAGGCTGCCCTACTAAGGGCTCGGTCCAACCAAATAAACAATTTAGAGTCACCCAGTCAAAAGAAACGGGGGCATAAGGTAATCCTTATTGTTTGAGTTGATTCCAAAAGTTGTAAATCCCATCCAATAAACAATTTAGAGTCATCCACTTCAAGTATCATTTGGGCCCCATGCCATCCTTTCTTTCTAACCCTATCCAAAAGCCAAGTTACAACCAAAGAAAGACCTTCAGATCAATCTTTGAGAATGTTAAGGCTAAGCATGCAATGGATGTGATAATGCATTTTAGAAACTACTTGTCTTCCTCAGCATAAGGAATCAGGAGAGAAATGAAAATGAGAGAGTCTTATCGGTGAAAACCCTCACGGGTACCGTAAGATGATGGTAAGCTAAGAGAGATAACAATAAGAGAGTCTTATTAGTGAAAACCCTCACGGACACTATAAGACGACGGTGAGTTGAGACAAATGAAAATAAGAGAGTCCCATTGGTGAAAAACCCTCGCAGACACCATAAGGCAATGGTGAGCTGGGAAAAAAATGAGAGAGGCTTGTTGGCAAAAACCCTTTAAGGCGCCACTAGCCGAATGAGGTCTTAAATGCAATTGACCTAAGGAAGGAACTCAATTTTGAGGTCATTAACTCAACAACAATTGGTAGAAAGTTTTGGATGGAAAGATCAGGCAGTTTAATCCAATATGCATGTCATAATCATTAGAGTTAAGTATCATTTTCAGATAAACTTTTCTTTCATCTTTTTCAATGGGGACATTCATTGTCATTTTTGTTTTTTTTCTTCTCTTTAGTTATATTTTTATTTTTCTAGAGTCAGTTATCCAAATAAAGCAAAAAATTAGTGTTATTTTTCTCTTGCCTTTGATTCAAGTACATGTCAAAACAAGTGAAAAAAGATTTCAAAATTGGCTACCAACTTCTTCAATTGCACAAAGCACGAAAGAAAGGCCAGTGCTGAAAGAGACATGATTTTGAACCAAAAAAAAAGGGCATGCAAAAAGCTTTGTCAACAAGCAAATTTGGAAACTCATGGAAATACCAAGGTTTAAAGGGTTTATCTGAGAAGCATGGCAAAGTAGAGATACTGTGTTTATTTCATAGTCATTCTTAATAATCTTAGTTTGGGTCAATGACACAATAAAGCAGGGCAAGTGCCAGCAATTCGAAACAAAATGAAGGGAATGGACACTAGAGCAGGTGTCGGGAGAGCGAAGTACGGCAAGCCACCACTAAGTTTTTAACTGACAAATTTTCTTTGTTGAAATAGGGGAAAATTTGCTTCAATTAATTCAGTTACCATTGAAAAAGTACATCCGTGCGGAGTTTACTTTATGTTTAGGACCCTTCTGGAAAATGAGATTCTACTTTCTGTTCAGGACCCTCCTAGAAAATGAGATTTTACTTTCTATTCAGGACCCTCCTGGAAAATGAAATTTTACTTCTGTTCAGGATCCTCCTGGAAAATGGGATTTTACTTTCTGTTCAGGACCCTCCTGGAAAATGGAATTTTACTTTATGTTCAGGACCCTCCTGAAAAATGGAATTTTACTTTCTATTTAGGACCCTCCTGGAAAATGGAAATTTACCTTCTGTTCAGGACCCTCCTGAAAAATGAGAATTTACTTTATGTTCAGGACCCTCCTGGAAAATGGGAATTTACTTTCTGTTCAGGACCCTCCTAAAAAATGAGATTTTATTTTCTGTTCAGGACCCTCCCGGAAAATGGAATTTTACTTTATGTTCAGGACAAAATAGAATTTTACTTTCTGTTCAGGACCCTCCTAGAAAATAGAAATTTACTTTCTGTTCAGGACCCTCCTGAAAAATGGAAATTACTTTATGTTGAGAACCCTCCTGGAAAATAGGAATTTACTTTCTGCTCAGAACCCTCCTGGAAAATGGAAATTTACTTTTTGTTCAGGACCCTCCTGAAAAATGGGATTTTACTTTATGTTCAGGACCCTCCTGGAAAATGGGATTTTACTTTATGTTTAGGACCCTCCTGAAAAATGAGATTTTACTTTATGTTCAGGATCCTCCTGAAAAATGGGAATTTACTTTCTGTTCAGGACCCTCCTGGAAAATGGGATTTTACTTTCTGTTCAGGACCCTCCTGAAAAATAAAATTTTACTTTCTGTACAGGACCCTCCTGAAAAATAGAATTTTACTTTCTGTACAGGACCCTCCTGAAAAATGGGTATTTACTTTCTGTCCAGGATCCTCCTGAAAAATGAGATTTCAGGACCCTCCTGAAAAATGGAATTTTACTTTCTGTTCAGGACCCTCCTGGAAAATGGGAATTTACTTTCTGCTCAGGACCCTCCTGAAAAATGGAAATTTACTTTCTGTTCAGGACCATCGTGAAAAATGAGATTTTACTTTATGTTCAGGACCCTCCTGAAAAATGAGATTTTACTTTATGTTCAGGACCTTCCTGAAAAATGGGAATTTACTTTATGTTCAATACCATCCTGGAAAATAAGATTTTACTTTTTGTTCAGGACCCTCCTGGAAAATGGGATTTTACTTTCTGTCCAGGACCCTCCTGGAAAATGGAAATTTACTTTATATTCAGGACCCTCCTGGAAAATGAGATTTTACTTTTTATTCAGGACCCTTCTGGAAAATGGAATTTTACTTTCTGTCCAGGACCCTCCTGGAAAATGGGACCATACTTTCAAAAATGAAATTCTTCTTTATTAAAATCTCTATTTGGAATAATTTTTGTTCTAGTTTTGATTTTGGTTTCAGGAGGGCTCTTCTGAAGAACAGGGTGATGAAATTGGAAGTTGATGAAATTGAAAGTCAGGAGCCCGCCTGAAGAACAGGGTGATGAAATTGAAAGTCAGGAGCCTGCCTGAAGAACAGGGTGATGAAATTTAAAGTCAAGCAACAAGATGAAGGAATAGAAGGTCAAATAATAAGGGTAAGAGATGGAAAGTCAAGCAACAAGGTGAAGCAATTGAAATCCAAGCAACAAGGTGAAGAAATCAAAAGTCAAAAAATATCAAGTCAGGAGCCTGTTCGAAGCACAGGGCGAATAAATGAAAATTCAAGTAACTAGGTGAAGAAGATAAATGTCAAGCAACAAGGTGAAGAAATTGAAAGTCAACAAATTGAAAAATAGCAAGTCAGGAGCCCACCTGAAGAACAGGGTGAGGAAATTGAAAGTCAAGCAAGAGTCCAAAGAAGCTGTATAGATAGGATTTTGTAATTTCATTTGTGTTTTTAACTTGTAATTTTCATTTTTGATGTAATAACAAAGCTGCAGATCGGAACCTTGACGGGACCTCACTCGACTCTCCAACTCACTATAGTCCATCTTCCTTCCAATCCTTCGATATACCCGTCACTTGATTCCTTCATAACTTGGGTAGTTAGGATATCCTGGTGTAAACTAGGTTTCCCTCATCCCTTTTGTTTCATTCTCTTTGAATAATGGTCGGGACAAAATTTTGTCTCGTTGTCTACTTCTTTGTCTGGAAACACTTCGTGTTTCCATTCAAAGGGGGTGTGTTGTAGACATCTAATTTTGTCCCTCCCAACGTTGATTTTATCTATTTTTAGCTCACCTTGCCACATGTCCTCATCCATGTGATCATACCTCACAAAAATACAAAAAAATAACAAATGCCTAACCAACCTAATCCTCCAGATTCTCTTAATAACAAATTAACAACCCTTCCTATTAAAAATGGACAACACATCACCTACCACCCCATACCCCTTACCCTATACCTCATACCCCACTTACCCTCACACCTCACATCACGTGGACCCCACAAGAAAAAAAGAGTAAGGGAAAAGCATACCATCACTGGAAATAATTGAATATACATACACTCGATTCCCACTAACAAGGGATGGCCACAGATTTCCTTCCATTAGCAAATACCCTCACAAGTCATCTTCTTCATAGACACAATCTTCATATTCACACACCAACGGACAAAACAATATATACCCATACTCCCATATTCCATTGAGGAGAGACTCCCTCACTGAATACGCACACCACACATAATACAGAGGGGAACGGGATTTCACTGGAAAGAAAAGGAGTCTTGGTTTTTCCCTCTTCCATAAAAAACTCACAGAATACACACTCCATTCTTTCTCCACCACAGAGAAAGTAATACACACATAGAGAGAGGATTTAACATGAGGGGGAGAGATCTATTTTTCTGGCTTCTTTCGATTTCCAATAAAATTGTAGATATATAGATAGAGGATACACACAACCATATGGCGGTTTTTCTCCATCAAAAATAAGAGGGATAGAGTTCAATTAGAGGGGTTTTTCCCTTTTGATACAATCATAAACCATATAAAAACAATCTTCCATTGATCATTCTTCACACACGCACCACATCGATGAAAAAAAAGAGGGACCAAAACACTCTTTTTCCACGTCTGAGCTACCGAACCAGTGGGTTTAGCAGCTCCGTCATCACATCACACCGGAGGTCGATCAGAAAAGTTTTGTCATTTTTTCTTGCTTTGGATTCACCGGTTTCATTACTGATTTGAGGCATAGGGTTTCATTCATCTCGATTTGTTCCACTTGACCAGTTTTGGAGCTTCAACTTTTTGATATCGAGTTTGAAGTTCGTCGTTGTTGAGGTTATATTCGAAATTCCAAGTTCGAGCTTCTTTAATTCTTTATTATCAAAGAAAATCAGTCATCTAATGGTCCAATTCAATCTCTTCTCATTTTATTTCGTCATATATGTTTAATCTGTGTGAGATTTGGTTGAATATTGGGTGATATTGATTTGTTTTGCTCAACTTCGTTGAATAGATGGTTGTGGATTGTTGAAATAGTAATCTTGAATTTGTTGAAATTTGGTGTTAAAAAGGAATGCGGGAGTTGGATGATAGGAATTGATAAAATTAATATTGTTTAGTCTTGATTTATTGTCATTGGTTATTTTGGAACAAATACGAAGGTAGAATGTGGTAGTGTCATGATTAGGCTATCGAATGAATAGGCAAAAGTTTAGGTTTGGGTAGGCAAATTTAGGAATAACGATTGGTTGAGTGTTTGAATATATGTGTGAATGATTCGTCTATTGTACAAAAATTGAAATTGTACTCATTCAGCCGGGGAATGCCTCGAGAGATTTGTATTGATTTATCCGGGGAATTCCCCGAAGTATCATGTACGCAAATGAGGCTCGTGATCAAGGCCCGAGGCATCGGGTAAAGCATTAGAGCATAGTTTAGGATTAGTCTAAATAGGATTTCTATTTTTGTATTTTTCTATTTTTTGGATTGTAATAATTGGACTGGACACTATAATTTTGGATTTGTTTGTTTGTTTGATTGATTGATTGGTTTGTATGTTTTTGTGTGGTTTATACACTCTTAGTGTCGAATTAGCCAATATGCTCCACCAAGCGACTGTGGTCAAACCACGGGATCGAGGGGTGCCTAACACCTTCCCCTCGGTCAACAGAATTCCTTAACCAGAATCTCTATTCGCGGATCAGTTTAAAAGAGTCAAAAATAGTTTTGAAAAGGATTTTCCAAAGATGACTTGGCACACCGAATTATGCCAAGTGGTGACTCTGAATAAAAATTGTAAATAATCTTTTTTTGAAACAACCTTCATTTTGTCACTTTAATAATAAAAACCCTTTTCGAACATAAAATCCTTCTTTTCGGGTTAAAAAAGGGTGTGACAATGACAAGGTAGATCCTAGGTATATCAAGGCATATACATCATGCAAAAATATAGCTAAGGTACATGTGACCATATCTGGAGATGCCTCTGAATCCTGTCGACCAGCTAGTGCATACATACAGTTCGAGCCTGCGCTCGAACCGGGCCCTCTGCCCCTACCAGATCCTCTGTCTGCTGATGTCTGAGGATCGCGAGAAGAAGATGGCACTGATGAAGATGAAGTTGATGCAGACCCTGTAGGCTGTGATCGATCACATCTACCTTTACCTCTGAGCTGTGGACAATCATGTACTATATGACCCTCTATACCACACTAGTAACTTGTATTGGAACCACGCCGACACTCTCCTCCATGTGGTCGGCCACACTGCCTGCATGTAGGATGAGGTGGTAACCTTCGACTAACACCCCTCTGAGGTCGTAAGTCTGGTTCCCTAGAAGTCTGACTCCACTCAGACGTGTGCCTCAAGAACTGTGTTGGAGTATTAGATGTGGAGCGCACAGCTGATTGGGTCTGCCTAAGTGGCCCTCTACTAGTGGAAGCTCCACTGCATCCCTGATACTGGCTGGCCGTCCTAGCTCTCTTACTCTTCTCCTTCTCATTATCTCCTTCATGATTTCGCTGATCTTCCTCTATTTGCTGAGCACGTGCCATGATCCTTGCTATATCCAAATCCCTATTCATAGCAGCAACAGAAAGAAGGTCCTTCAAGGGACCTGCAAAGCCATTTACAAAGCGATAAATCCATTTTGCTTGCGTGCTAACCACCTCTGGAGCATATTTGGAAAACTGCGTAAACCACAAAAAACACTCCTTAACACTAAGATTACCCTGCTTTAAAGAAAGAAATTCATCCATCTTTACCTCTCTAAGCTCTAATGGCATGAAGTGGTCTATGAAAGTTTCTGCAATTCTGTCCAGACTGCTGGAGGAGCTTCCTGACCTCTCAAATTGACCCACGTTTCATACCAGTCAACGTTTCGATAAGTAAGGTCCTACTAGACAAACGTTTCGATAAGTAAGGTCCTACTAGACACGGCTTCATAGACTTCCGAGGACACCTGAACCTAGGCGCTCTGATACCAAGTTTGCCACGTCCCCAATTAAGAAGGACAAACAAGACCGTATACACTTACCCTATAAGCATTCTACGACGTACGTAAGATTATGAGATAATAAGGAATGGGATATTCAATATAAGCTATATACATATGTGAGAGAGTTGCATTAACAAAACTGAACATTACGATACTACATGATGTCCATGAAGCCTCTAGTCAGTCTGACACGCTATACTATAAGTGACTAGTTGGAATAGGGCCCGTCATGCCAAACTAGGGACCTGTAAATGTACCCAAAAAGAATACTAGGCATAGGATGCTCCAGGGAGAGATGGAGCTCACCAAAATATCAGTTGAAAATGGCAATAGAGCCTAACGTGGACGTCTGCTACCCTGAGGGTTGTAGCCTGCATTGACAAAACATGGTAGGCCCAAGACATCAGTACATACATAATATGTACTGGTATGAAAGCATACAGAATAACAGCTGAACAAATACAGAAGCTCATATGAGTCAAATGGCAAAGTGAAAAACGTATAAGCCAATAAATAACACGTATACGAGATGAACTAATAACTTATGCACCAACCTTATTAGCATCATGTATGATATTTAGAAAAGTGTTCATTGTAATATAGGACCTATACTTTACCTAGGTGATGCACTTATCCTATAAGTCATACAAATGATCACAAGATGGACTTCCAAAGGCAATCTGAGGGAAGTATGAAGCATATGTTGCTCACATACTCCTTACTATGACTCCATATGTGTAACTGTACTCGCTGTCTGTATCCAGGTACGCCCCACCCAGGGGCTCACTATGAGGGTCTGCCCACAGGCCATATATTTCATATGTTGGCTCGAGTCAGGGGAAACTCGTACATGACATTCCCACTGACTTCAAATACAAATGATGCCACAAAGGCGGGTACGCCCAATAGTTGGGCTCGCTATAGTGGTTTGGTCTCGATCCTGTGCACAGAATCACGTCGAGTGATATGCCAAGACAAACCTATGTACCCTCCCATCATTAAATGTTTATCAAATAGTGCCTTAGAGGCATGTAACATATGAATTGCTAAAGTAACCGCTTAGCTAACATATACAGGTGCAACTATGCTATTACCATTTACTCTTACTTCTAACGTGTGATATATCTAGATTGTGGCCTAAGAGCTTCAAGAAGAGAAACTTATGATAATATGAAAGTATCATGGAACTTAACACAAAGGGGAAAATATAGATACTTATAAGTTTGACGATAGAATGGAGGAATGAAATGTAAGTCAATATAAAGATTCTACTCTCGTATTTCATGAGAATTATACTAACATTGACAGGAGGAGGTGCACAACGTTGGCGGTGCCTTAGCGGCGAGGGAAGGTTTAGCTTTTGCATACCTTAGTGCCTTATTAACTACGTTAATAACTCGGGCCTCAAGTTTTCAACCCGCTGGAGTGTAGTCTTTATTTTTCCCAACCACTAGTCCCTGCTAGCCGATACGCAAATCACTAGGTACAAGGATAACATATACTTCCATTAGTAACTAGTAGGTGCACTTAATACCTTATTCCGATAATTTTCACTTATGACAGAAATTAATCGAATTCCTTAACCAGAACCCGGGATAAATTACAACTCCTTCAACTCGTACAAATCAACACTAAATACATCCAACTGATAGAAATTCCTAAAACTTTACTTTACCAAAATTCCATCTCTTTCACGAATTTTAGTTGCAAATCCATCTAAAAAAGTCGTGCAAGGATTCAAATTAACGATAGTTAACAACTTATACTGCACCCCAACGTTTTTTTATGATCAAATTCAAATATGAGGTGAAGAAATTACCTTTTTGAAAGAAATCCCCAATTCAAGTTCTTGGGAATTCTTGATAAAACTAATAGTTTCTAGCAATTTAGGACCATGAAATGTCTCCTCTTGAAGGAATATTTTTCGTATGCTTTACAATCCTTCCAATTTTTCTTGTCAAGAGCTGCACAAAGAGAGTGGCAGAGAACCATGGGAAAAGTTTCCAGAACGTGAAATTTGAAAAGGAATATAACTATCCCTTTAGTATCAGTACATACTATTATTATATTAAAGAAAGAAAAGAAATGTCCAAGGCCCCTGTACACTTATAATATATATATATATATATATATATATATATATATATATATAACAAAATACTCCCAAATTCTTATCTTTACTGTAATAACATAGAAATACCTTGTATCAATATATACTACTCCCACTTATCTTTTTTCTTTTCTTTGTACCGCAATTTTCTTTATAGATCAAAATTGTACTTAATTTAAAATTTTCTCAAGGTGCCACAATTATTCATGAGATCACGCGGAATATGTTGTTTTTGTAACCTTTAGTTGTTGTTTTTCAACTCACTAATAATGGTCTCAAAACCAATAAAAAGAATAAATTTAAAAGTTTTTAACTTGGATGCCTCACTGTTTTAGGTTTGCATGCATGAGAGGGACTGAAGGATTCTCTTATCTTTACTTCTTTTTTATTTTATTTTTATTTTTTTGAGAGATGTCTGAGTTTCTGAAAATTCTATTTTCATTTTTCTCTATATGTGTGTCTATTTTTTATTTTAATATTTTAGTCTTTTCTTTCCTATGGAAAAACGAGAAGAATTTATAACGTTTTTGCCAGATTAATCCATAAAACTTCACCTAATGCTATACGACACTGTCTACTTGCAGCTTTCATTGTACCAGCTCTCAATCAATTTTTTCTTTAAGGGGCTCATGAGAAGTATAATTGAAGGTAGCCTTGACATAACGATAAAATTGTCTCTATATGAGTCGTTATTACTGCTTACATTAGGGTAGATTACCTAAATTACACCCCAACGTACCGACATAGTTCTGGCAACATCAAAAGTTGCAAAAAGAAAATGGTGATTCTATGCAGTACAATCGTTTGTATATATACATACACGCTGTGGCTGAGAGACGCTAAGGTAAAACGTAATGCATTTCTTTCCAAATAATGTATCAATACGAGATACTTTGCGCACTCACTTGATAGGAGTACAAAACAAAAGAAGTAATGGTACTTGAACACTATAGGAAAATCCAGACAGTATTAGGTGTTTGTTTTTATTGTAAGCTATAAAAAATTGGAATCAATGAAAGAGTACACATGACATGATCTTCCTTCAATGACTTACCCTTTTTCACTTTTTTGGTATTATTTCCTTTGATCCTTTTTGCTATTTGAGATGCTCTTTAATTTAATTTTATTGTGTGGCTTTCTCTTTACAGGACAGGACCTTGTTGGATTGATTGGAACCTCTATACATCATTATGCCTTTGTCACTATCAAGTTGCCTAATTGACACACCTATATATATAGCTACTACTATTTTTAAAATTCCCTTGGAATTTTATGTGTTGTGGAGTCTAATTCAAGATCCCATTGGAAGTGGCATAGCACCAAAAGATCTTTAATGGCTTTTTGTCGACTCCAAAATGTATCATGTGTAAGATCTTCTTCTCACTATTCATTTGTGTTGCTTAGTGGAATAAAAATTTGAAATTAATGAATATATTCAATGGGTTTTTAAGACAAATACAAAATTTGAACTATAAAGTTTTTAAATTCGATCTAATCCACAGCGGATACTCTAGCTCCGCACCTAGTTGAACCTCAACCAATTGCATTTTTAAGAATGGGCTATCAAATTAGTCATCTCTTAGCTAAGTAGTTAATTAGTACTACGTACCCACCACACTACTCTTCTAACAATACAAAAGCAAAAATGGGTGTCAATTTTTCTCTTTCCTTTACATCCACGTTGCTTTGCCTTGTTCGGATTCTTAAATTTAGTATATTAACGCGGAGAATAAATTTATGTATATAAATTTATTAAACTTGTAATAAATTGTAGATCGAAACTCATTATCTTACAAATATATTAAGTTTAATTTAATGTTAAAAATGTTAAAGATTGAACTTGTTATTAAAGAAATGAACTTTGATTTAACTCATGGGGAGATGATTGTCCAAGTTCATAAAAGTAAAATACTAGTTCATTCCCCAATCAGTGTGGAACTGTGGATTAACCCACTCTAACATTCCCTCTTGCCGGACTCAATTGGCGCATAGACTAATACCTCAAATATGAATGAATCTGACTTTGATACCATGTTAAAAAAAATGAACCTTGGGCTAATATATCTACCAAGTCCAAAGATATTGTCCGGATTCATAAAAGCAAATCATCAATCTCAACCAATTGCATTATTAAGAATGGGCTACCAAAGTCATCTCTTAGCTAAGTATACTACGTACCCACCACACTACTCTTCTAACAATACATACAAAAGCAAAAATGGGTGTCAATGTTTTTCTTTCCTTTTCATCCACGTTGCTTTGCCTTGTAGATCGAAACATATCATTTTACAAATATATTAAGTTTAATTTAATGCTAAGAAGAATAAAGATTTTATATTGTTATTAAAGAAATGAATCTTGGTCTAACTCACGACACGAGGAGACGATTATTCAAATCCATAAAAGCAAAACACTAGTCCATTCCTCAAATAGTGTGGACTAACCCACCCTAACATTGCAAAAAATGAACCTTGACCGTAATATCTCTACCAAGTCCAAAGATCTTGTCCGAGTTCACAAAATCAAATCATCAATCTATTCTCCAATCAATGTGAATTAACCCATTACACGTACACTAATATTTCTAAAGTATAAATTCTGAATCCGTCTCAACCGGCACACACCCAGCAACCTCTTTCTTTAATCGATTTGTGTGCCATTATTATTCACCCTTATACCTTCCTATGGAACATATTCCCATTTCCGATCCAATCACCTACCTTTGAGTAAGCAATATATCAAAATTCAAATGAATATACTAGAAGTGTGTGATACAATGTATGTTTCCTTTAATTTATTTGAAATAATTTGTAATCTTCCTGTTCAATTATATCGTGTTTTGTGTAAATTAAAAGGTTTTCTTGTGTCTCAACTTTCTTTGGCTGATTTAAAGGTACGAAATTCAATACAATGAACTTATATCTTCTTTCTTTTGTTGGATTATATTTTACACTCTTTGATTTTTTCTTTTATGTTTTGGTCAAATGATGCATTGAGTGCTCACATGACTTCACTGAGAGGATTCTTCCATTTGCAGCATCAAATTTATGTGAAGGTGTTTGACTGATACGAGTGGAGCCAAGTGGGAGTAAAGTGGTTTAACCGATCAAATACCTTTCGTTGAAAAATTATATTATATATTCAAGGTTATATTCTTTTATTGATAAATAGTAGATGTTGTGTCCCCTTGACTTTTTCATATGTTTACTTCTTTATATTTTGAACTCTTTAGTGAAAATCCTGATTCTGTCACTAGGTGGAAATTTAGTTGGAAAAAAGAAGACTTTAAAACTTAATTGTCAAAATAAGTCTTAGAAATTTTGTGACTATCATTGGCATTAAAGTTAAAATGGGAAATTTAAGTTGAATTATTACCAAAATGGAAAGATATCATTTTTGTGAGACCGACTAAAAAGGAAAAAAGAAGACTTTAAAACTTAATTGTCAAAATAAGTCTTAGAAATTTTGTGACTATCATTGGCATTAAAGTTAAAATGGGAAATTTAAGTTGAATTATTACCAAAATGGAAAGATATCATTTTTTTGAAACTAACTAAAAAGGAAAAACGTATTATATAAATTGAGATGGATGGAAATAGTTAGGAAGTTCATGGTTGTATTTGACTCGATGAAAAAATTAGTATTTTATAAGAAAATGAATTGCAGAAAACTAGTAAACAGTATTTTTGATCTAGTAATTTGCTTTTGTCTTTAATCATCCTTCAAGGTGGTTGTCCAAACTAAACCATTACAATATAATACAATTTTTCTCCCCCTAAAATGGTCATTTTCACACTTAAAAATGATTAAGTGAAATTCATTAGGAACGTATTTGGTTAATTAGAATCTAGAGCTAATTAGCTGAGATGCTATTGTAGCACTAAGAGAAAAAACTGAAAAATACTTTTGTTTAATTTATTAGGAGTTAGGCTAAAAATTTAATTCAATTTGCTAGAGTAATAATTAGGTGATAATTAAGAATAATTATATTGCAAACAAATAACAAATCTTCATTTTATTCTGCTTGTTGCTATTTCATAAAGAAAATGAAATATCACGAATAGAAAGTACAACTACTATAATTATATTGCTTATTCCGTAAGATCAAAAGTAGGATTTCCAAAAATTGAGGAAATTTAGTAACTACTGGTTCAAACAAGAAATGAATGTAAATTAAGGGAACAAAATAATTTTTTATTCTGATATGATGTCATATAGGAATATAGGCAGTGAAGAAAATTTCAATAGCGAATTACTTTGACTCGATGGATGGAGGAGAGCTTTCCAACTCAATAAGTCAACATTCATAGAGAAGGGTATCATCAAACGAGATCGAGACTAGTCCCTTATATAGTAGTTAGGTAAGGTCAGGGACGATGCTACCCTTTAGCTAGAGGTTCATCTGAAATTCCCTTCATCGAAAAATTATGTTATATATACGTGATTAAAATTATTTTTTATGTATATATAGTAGATTTTGAACTCCCTTCGGTTATAGTTCGTATGTTCACTTATGAATCCCTTAATGAAAATCTTAGCTCCACCACTTGATAGGATTCCAAACCTGCGCTTCTTAGTTATTTAGATTGGAAATTTCTGTTTTCAATATAATATCATTATAATAAGAATTTTAACCACGTAAATATAGGGAACAAAATAACTTTTTTTATTACACTTGTAATATTAATATTGTCCTTGGAGATGTTGCTTTGATTAAAGTAAATAATGAAGATGGGTAGATGATTAAAATCCTTTTATCCTTTTGATAGGAAAGGAAAGAATCATTTTCTATTTAAAGAACATTTCTTTAAGCAATTGGCTTGACCATGACAATAATGGGAGGAAAATGGCTATTTGTGAAATTGAAAGCATTTGACATAAAAATCAAAATTGTACCTCCACCAAGAAAGTGGTGTGTGAATATGATGTCCACACACAAATAACAAATATAAACATAGACTATAAATAAAAATAGCATTACTATTATTTGAAAAAACAAGACATGCATTACTCTACTACAACAATAACATATTCAGTAACATAATTACACAAGTAAAATTTTACTCTACTACAACAATAACATATTCAGTAACATAATTATACAAGTAAAATTTTAAAAATAAGACGTATGCATAACTTACCTCTGCCATCAATTTATATACAAAAATTAAACAATTAGCTAGCTGACGACCAAATAAATCATGATGATTTTAATTTTATGAATTTTTCGAGCGAAAAAAGAATGGAATTTCTTTGTCCAAAATGATAATGGATGCAACTATATACTACGGTACTTTTTATTCTGTGTGTTGGTGTCCATTCATTTGGGCTACATGAAATTAGTTCGGCTGAAGGGTCATTTTTGTCCTTTTTCCATGACGTTATTGATAAGTTAGTGTGGAAAAATAGATGTACTTTATTGAAACTGCAAAATAAGCAGATTTAACGTGTTAATAAGGGCATGATGTGACATATATATGTATATATATCCTCTAAATTAAAGCTCTTGAAAATGAACACACAATAACGTACATGATTTTGCAAAAGAATTCAACAATTAGATGCTCTTCAATTGCCTATTTAATAAGGGACTAAGAGATTTTCTCAAATAAATTCATATTCTTAAATTTTTATACTTTAATTTTAAAACATAGCACTAGTTCCTTTACAAAATAACAAAATATATACGTACATCCTTCCAACAACTTCCTCTATTCATGTATACTTGTATATTATTGTATGTCATATGTATGTCAATACACGGTGGTGGAGCGAATTTTTTTCACTAAGTGAATACAAAATATAAAGAAGTAAATATATGATGAGATTAAGGGGATTCGACATCTATTATACATACGTAAAAACTAATTAATATTGACCTTGCATATATAGTATAGTCTTTTGACAAAGGGGTTCAGATGAATCTCCTTCTGGTACCCTAGCTCCACCCATGTCAATACATACAATTGACACATGCATGACAAAGATTGGTATATATATCGAACACACAAAACATATACAAGGCATACACACAAGATCAAAATGATATACTGATTTTGTATATTGTTATTGTTGGACAATAAAATTTCGAGATCGAAAAATAAATAATTCGAGACAAGAAAATATTGCAACAATCGATTTTATTGATTTCAATAAATGAGTGTTACAATCTCTATGAATCCTCTGATTCGCCTTTTTGAATATAAATTCAAGGGCTTAAAGCTTAGTTTTGAATTTGAATTTGATTTGATAGACTTGAGGGACTTGATCTTGACTTGTGCTTGAATTCAAGAGCTTTTGAGCTTGTTCTTGAATATTGCGGTCTTGATCTTGAACTTTGATAAACTTGATTTGAATGTTTAAGATTTTTAGAGAAATTGCGGCGTTTGATCCATGAGCTTTCTCTTGCTACTTGTTAGAGTTCTGGGGTCTCTCTTCTGAATTATGAGACCCCTATTTATAGTTGTAGGAAAGGAAGAGTTGTGATGAATATGGACTTCCTTTGACCAATCAGATTTAAGTGATGTGGCCCTTTTTATGGGCTTTTATTTCATGGGCCTGCTGCATCAGTTTGACATGTGGCACGGTCCTATTGGCTGCTTCACTTGACTTGGCATGCCACGTCATTTGACACGTGGCGCTTATTTGGACCTCTAGAATATGACAATATTCTTGGGCTTAGCAAAGTGGGCTCATTATTAATAGCCCAAATTAATGGGATAGCCCAAATTAATGGGCTAGCCCAATAAAAATTGAACTTTAATTAAATCCATATATGTTTGGACTTAAATAATTAATCTAATTATATTAATCCACAATATTTATTTAGAACTACTTGTAGACATCTAATTTTGTCCCTCCCAAGTCCAATTTATCCATTTTTTACCTTTTGATATTATACACCCTCATACATGTGATTATACCCCACAAAAATACTAAAAAATAACAATTCCTAACAAATCAAATCCCTAATATTCTCTTATCCTAACAACCTACCCAATTAAAATAAACCACATCATACCCTACCCCTACCCCTACCCCCACCTCACTACCCCACCTACCCTTCCCCACTACCACATAATTCTCATTCTGACCAGAAAACCATCAACACACCTCACAGCATACATACACACACAATATCCACGCACAGGACCAGAATATTCACGCATCATCCTCACCGGAACTCCATTCTTCACACACATCTATCACCGAACATACAAACCCAATAATAAAAAAATGATAGAATTTAGGGAGGAAGAGAATCGGAACGGAGAGCAACATAGTGAAGAAAAAGAGCGAAATCCAGGAACTGAAATAGAGAAGTAAATCGAAAGGGAGAAAGAGATCGAGGGAGGGAAAACAAAAGGAGGATCATCTTCTTCCTTTTTCCAAGGAAGAAGCTCCATTTTTGGGTTTCATTTTTGATTCATCAAGAACAATACACACACACTACATAGTAAAGGAGGGAAAGGAAATTTGAACGAGAGTGAATCGAGAGAAGATAAACAAAGAGAGGGATGACAAGAAAATGATGTGAGAGATAGAGATCGGGGTGACCGAAGAAGGAGAAATTGAGACAGATCGAAGAAAGAGAGAGTGAAAATAAGAAGAGAGAGAGGAAACTGGTGGTGGTAGACTGTTCCGGCGATTCGCAGCCGAAAAAAGTGTCATCGCAGCTCAAAATTTGATCCAATTTTTTTAGTTCTATTCCTTCTGATCTCGTCAGAGTTCGTCAGCTCCGTCCCATTTTGGATTGTTTTATTTTGTTTTGCTTGATTGATTGTTTTGTGTGCCTTGTGTGGTTTATACATTCGTAGTGTCAAATTAGCCGATATGCTCCACCAAACGACCGTGGTCTAACCACGGGATCAAGGGGTGCCTAACACCTTCCCCTCGGTCAACAGAATTCCTTAGTCGGAATCTCTGTTCGCAAATTAGTTTTACAGAGTCGAAATTATTTTTGAAAAAGGATGTCCATAGGTGACTTGGCACACCCGATTTATGCTAAGTGGCGACTCTGAGTTTTGAGTGTAAATAATCTTTTTCGAAAATAATTTTCATCTTTCATCACTTTAATAATAAAACCCTTTCGAACCATGAAATTAATCTTTTGGAGTACGAAAAAGGGGTGTGACACTACTATATTTTGAATTTAATATTCCGAATTTTGTACGGATTTAAATTTAATAAAATTGCATCGCCCACAAATGCCCTCTACTTCAAGACTTGTCGACACATTTAATATTTTGGAGACTAGCCTTGAAGTATGATTATTTAAGCATGTTTCCTTTGTGTTTCAACGATCCTCATACCTATGAATACCACATTCAAAAATTTAAAGTCGAACTATATTGATTTGCCTCTCATAACTCTCTCATTTTTTCTACGAATCTCTACACTTAAGACCCATTGGTGAGGCATGATATTCAATTTCAAACAGATTTTCGAAGACTTTTTTATCGCCTTACTTAATCATGAATAAAAATCTTCCGATTTGAACTTAGATTGGAGAAGGAAACAACCTCCAATTTGACTTTGTATGGGAGAAAGAAACAATCTCTGATTTGAATTTGTATGGAAGAAGGAAATTAACCTTCAATTTGAATTTGTATGGGAGAAGGAAATAACCCCCAATTTGAATTTGTATGGAAAAGAAAAAAATCTCCAATTTGAATTTGTATGGGAAAAGAAAACAATCTCTAATTTGAATTTAGGGATAGAAATTATTTCAATCTGAATTTAAATTGGAGAAGAAAACAATCTCCAATTTGAATTTAGAGATGAAAACTATTCCAATCTGAATTTATATTGGAGAAGGAAACAATCTCCAATTTGAATTTGGAGATGGAAATTATTCCAATCTGAATTTATATTGAAGAAGGAAACAATCTCCAATTTGAATTTGGAGATTGAAATTATTCCAATCTGAATTTATATTGGAGAAGGAAACATCCATCCTACAAATCTATAAAAGGAGGTAGTTTCTCTACTTTTTCAATATCAATTTTGGGGTTTTCAAGCCATCAACAATATTGAGGTAATTTCTTTTCCTCCTACTTTTCTCTT
>NC_061111.1:14512551-14513376 GCF_002878395.1 Capsicum annuum
AAGGAAACAATCTCCAATTTGAATTTGGAGATTGAAATTATTCCAATCTGAATTTATATTGGAGAAGGAAACATCCATCCTACAAATCTATAAAAGGAGGTAGTTTCTCTACTTTTTCAATATCAATTTTGGGGTTTTCAAGCCATCAACAATATTGAGGTAATTTCTTTTCCTCCTACTTTTCTCTTATTTTCGTCACTTTTTTTTTCAGCACAGCATGTTGATGGTAGAAAATTCATATCTAATTGTAGGAATATCAAAATCATGAACCGTTTGATATTACAGAAACTAGACTTCGAGATATATAACATATCCAAAATTCAGCTTCAAATTCTTTCAATATAATTTTCGATAATTTTTTGAAGTTAGCCCTGAATTTTATCATGATAAAAATTTCAGATCTGCGCGTCTTTACTAAACCTTTCATATCTTGAAGTAGGAAAGATGAAATCACAAGCTGCTTAATTCTTGTGAAACTAGACACAAAGATCTATAATATATCCAAAATTCATAATTTAATACAATTGAAATATTTTCAGGTGTTATCCCAAAATTAACATTGAGTTTTGATGCATCAACAATTTCAGATTTACGCGACATCATCAAAAAAATTATATCTCAATGTGAGAGTATTGAAATTATGATCCGCTTAATCCTACAGATGCCGGAAACATGCATGTATAACATATCAAAAATTTAGATTTTAACACCTTTTTTATTGGTCTAGATGATTTTTTTGATGTCCATCTTGACAGAGGATTCCAGATTTGCATTGCCTCACCAAATAATTTATTTCTTGATGTGGGACCATCACCACCAAAGGGC
>NC_061111.1:14513476-14554974 GCF_002878395.1 Capsicum annuum
ATTTATTCTCATCAAGGCATCTTATCTCAATCGAAGTTGGTGATATACAACTTTTAAGATCACAACGCTTTGATAGGTAACATCCTTTCTATTTGTATTTTTGCTTTCTTTCTTGTTTCTTCTCTTTTTTTTTTTTTGGAGAATTGAAACAGATAGCAATATGAAATAATTGGCTTAGGGTGCGAGAGTTTAACTTCGCCTCGATCGTGGACATCGGCTTAAGGTGCGAGAGTTTAACTTCGCCTCCATCACCTTAAGTCCGACCAATTTTACTTGAAGACGGTGGACATCGGCTTAAGGTGTGAGAGTTTAACTTCGCCTCCGTTACCTTAAGTCCGAGCAATTTTACTTGAAGATGGTGGACATCGGCTTAAGGTGCGAGAGTTTAACTTTGCCTCAGTCACCTTAAGTTCGACCAATTTTACTTGAAGATGTTGGACATCGGCTTAAGGTGCGAGAGTTTAACTTCGCCTCTGTCACCTTAAGTCCGACCAATTTTACTTGAAGATGGTTCAGTGATTTTCTTTAAGTATGAGTCCTTTTCAATGTTCAGCTTAAGGTGCAAAGGGATAAATCTTGTCCACCTTAAGACATGAAAATTGCGATATCCTTTTAAGGATAAATCTATGAGAGGCCAGTTTAAGGTGCAAAGGGACAAATTTTGTCCACCTTAAGGCATGAAAATTTTGAGATGCTTTTAAGGATAAACCTGTTAGAGGCCAGCTTAAGGTGAAAAGGGACAAATTTTGTCCACCTTAAGGCATGGAAATTTTGAGATCCTTGTAAGGATAAACCCGCGAGAGGCCAGCTTAAGGTGCAAAGGGACAAATTTTGTCCACCTTAAGGCATGGAACTGGATAAACCCACGAGAGGGCATCTTAAGGTGCAAAGGGACAAATTTTGTCTACCTTAAGGCATGGAAATTTTGAGATCCTTTTAAGGATAAACCTGTTAGAGACCTTGATTTGAAGACATGGAAATTTTGTCAACTTTCACTCCCAAATTTGGCATTTTAAGTGGTTCAACTTCCAAATTTAGGAATTTTAGAGACTTTATCTTGTGTAAATAAAGCTCATATTTCATTAGTGTTTTCCCCCCATTGAGCCATCAATACATGGAGTGAGTCCAAAATTGAATTAGAATGTTCTCATACTTGGTATCCATATGGTAGATACTGCAGGAACATATTTTTTTTAACACTCATGCAACTGAACTCAGAATAAAATTCTAAGCGCCTACGTACCTCAATTAAGAGGATCAAGTCACAACGTAGTTCCGGGTGAGTGTTTTATATATATATATATATATATATATTTATTGTGTCCTAAGTTTTGCCTAGGCCGCCTCTTTCGAGGTTTTCAACCTAGCGGACTTTTATTTTGTTTAGCCGTACACAGCTTATACTCTTGCGGGCCAGGAGTGGACATGCAGTTTATACTCGTGCCTTAAGGAGTGTACATGAAGTTTATACTCGTGCCTTAAGGAGTGTATATGCAGTTTATACTCGTGCCTTAAGAAGTGTACATGCAGTTTATACTCGTGCCTTAAGGAGTGTCATCTTCCTTCAGGGATAGTACTTCTTCAAGAACATGGCGTTGATGGGTCCAACCCTCATGCCATCTGCATCGAAAAACTTGTAAGCATCATTTAAATATGCCTCTTGTACGACATATGGTCCATCCCACTTTGAGGTCAATTTTCCCCCAGACTTATGAGAAATGATAATGGGCTTTCTTACTGCAAGGATTTAATCTCCAACTTGGAAGCACCTTAAGTGAACCCTTTTGTTGAAAGAACGAGATAACCGGGCTTGATAGCATTCAAGATTTTACTGAGACTCCAGCCTCTTCTCATCAAGAGCTTCTAACTCTGCAAGATGCAACTTAGCATTTTCTTCATCGGTGAGCCCTTCTTGAATAGCCAGTCTCAAAGAAGGTATTTGACGCTCAAGTGGAAGGACTGCTTCAACTCCAAAAGCAAGTGAGTGTGGAGTTGCTTACGTTGGTGTACTGTAAGTTGTCCTATACGCCCATAAAGATTCTTCCATTCGCTCATGTCAGTCTCGTTTGGATTTGGAGACGACTTTCTTCAACAAGTTGCATAAAGTCTTATTGAAGGCTTCAGCTAGACCGTTGGCGGCAGCATGGTACATAGAAAACTTGTGCTGCTTGAAGCCAAAGAGATCACAAATCTTATTCATCAGTTTGTTATCAAACAGATTGCTATTGTCAGTTATTATATATTGAGGGATTCCAAAGCGGTAGACGATATTCACTCGGATGAAGTTCGCAACATTTTCTTTCTTTACTTCCTGAAGAGCAACAGCTTCAGCCCATTTTGCGAAGTAATCTATTGTGGCCAAGATGTATAAGTGTCCACCAGAAGACTTTGTTAGTGGACCAACAACATCCATTCCCCAAGCATTGAATGGCCAAGACGTTATAGTTGGAAGTAGTACCTCTGGAGGTTGATGTATGAAATTTGCGTGGAATTGGCAAGCTTTGCATCTTCTAGCATAGTCCAAGCAATGTTTCACCATTGTTGGCCAATAATATCCCATTATTTTAATATAAAAATGGACCTTTGGTCCAGACTGATGTGATCCACAAACTCCCGAGTGCTCTTTTTGCAAAGCTTAAATTGCTTCTTCCTCTCCCAAATATCGTAAGAGTACTTCTTCAAATGATCTTCTGTACAGTGTGTCTTTGTAGTATAGAAAGCGAGGTGAACGACGACGAATGTCAGTCTTTCTCCTTGGATTTTTTGAAATTATCCCATAACATAAGTAATCAATGATAGGTTGTCGCCAATCTTCTTTTATAGATTCAGACACAACAACGAGGTATTCAACTTTGTTTTCCATATCCTCATCTGAAGGTGGTACTACCCATTCTTGGCGGATAATAACTTGGGTCTGATTTGGAAGAGTCAAGGTTAAGGCCAGAGCAGCTAGGGCATCAGCTTGCTTATTTTCTCTTCTTGGCACATGTTGGAGGGTTAATCCTCTAAGCCACCCCATCCACTTTTGTGCATAATCATGATATGGTCGTAGCTAAGGCTTTCTGACTTCATATCTTTCTAAGAGCTGCTTGATCACCAATTGGGAGTCACCAAAGACTCATAATTGCAGTTGTTTCATGTCAACTGCCATCTCAAGTTCAAGTATTAAAGCTTGATATTCAGCAACATTATTAGAGCAACGATTTGTTAGGGTAAAAGAGTATGGGATGACCTCTTCTTGTGGAGTGACGAACACCACACCGGCACCAGCTCCATCTCGATGTGCGGCACCATCAAAGTACATCTTCCATGGGGGTCTAGCTTCAATGATCATTGCATCTTCTTTAGGAAGTTCATTGCTAAGTTTCCAATCATCAGGTATCGGATAGTCTGCCAAAAAACCAACCAATATTTGTCCCTTTACAGCCTTTTGGGGAACATACACAATCTCAAACTGTTGAAATTGAAGGTACCATCTTGCAAGTCGATCACTAAGGACTGGTTTTGATATTACAAACTTGATGGGATTTTCCCTTGAGATAAGCCGAACAACATGAGCCTAAAAGTAGTGCTTCATCTTTTGAATCGAGAAGGCCAATTCCAAACATAACTTTTCAATTGGAGAATACTTTAGCTCATTCAGCGTCATCATTCTGCTCAAATAGTAAAGAGAGTTTTCCTTGCCTTCACTATTTTCTTGAGCCAGTATTGCTCCAATTGACCTCTCTTGTGCCGTGATATAGAGTATCAATGGTTTCCTAATTATGGGTGCCGCAAGAACTGGTGGCTTCATTAAGTATGATTTGATACTCTCAAAGGCATTACTGCAAGCTTGGTCCCATTTGAAGGGAGTGTCCTTCTTTATGAGACGACTAAATGGTTGACATTTTTCGGCCAGATTTGAGATGAACCTCCTTAAATATGCTAGCCTTCCTTGAAGGCTTTTTAACTCATGAATATATCGAGGCTCGGGCATCTTCAAAATTGCATCAACCTTAGCTTGATCAATTTCAATTCCTCGGTGTCGTACAATGAAACCAAGAAATTTTCCCGAAGTAACTCCAAAGGCACACTTCAAAGGATTCATCCTAAGTTGATATCTTCAAAGCAACTCGAATACCATTCTTAGGTCTTTTAAGTAGTCGTATCTCTTTGTTGACTTCACCACTAGATCATCTACATAGCATTCAACATTTTTATGGAGCAGGCCATCAAAGATGTTCTGCACAGCCCTTTGATAAGTGGCGCCAGCATTCTTCAAACCAAAAGGCATCACCTTATAGCAATAAATACCTTTGGGCGTACGAAATGCAGTGAGTTCTTCATCCTTTGGTGCCATGCGGATTTGATTATAGCCGGATGAACTATCCATAAAGGACATTGCCTCATAACCAGTGGTGACATCAATCATCAACTCTATTATGGGAATTGGAAAGTCATCCTTAGGGAAGGCATTGTTGAGGTCTCAAAAGTTAACACAAACTCGAATTTAGCCATTCTTCTTTCTTACTGGAATAATACTTGAAATCCACGTGGGATATTTGACTTCGTGAATAAATCCAGCTTCAATGAGTTTGTTAACTTCATTTTCAATTAATGGAATCAACTCTGGCCTAAAGCGTCTTTGGGCTTGCTTAACAGGACGAGCACCATTCTTGATCGCCAACTGATGGATCGCTACTTTTGGATCTAAGCCAGGCATTTCCTTATAGCTCTAAGAGAAGACATCCATATATTCTTTGAGTATGTCCATATAAGTGATTTTCTCCTCTACTTATAGAAACGCACTCAAGTAAGTTGGTCTTGGTTCTTCATCGATTCCAAGATTAACTTCCTTCAAGGGATCTATTGTGGGCCTTTACTCCTTCTTCAAGTTGCGATGGAGCATCTCCAGCATCTTTCTCCTCTTGAGGATCATCGTCATTGACGGATATATGATAACACCAGAAAGTATCTTCTATCCCTTCATCAACCTTTATTTGAGATGAGACATCTTTCTCGTTCTGAGTTGAAACATGATATGAGAAGCCAACACTCTCTTTATATTCTTCGCGTTGCTTAGTATAAACCACAGTATGCATCTTTGCTTTTACACGTCGTTGCATGAAACTACCAGTTCCGTCTATCGCTTTATTCAAGAAGAAATCAAACTTTGGAAATCCTTTTAGATTTTAAATGAAAAGTGCAGCATCGTGCTTTGATGACTTCTTTGACATTTGTTGTTTTTCTTCTTATTTATAGGACCCAACCTTTCGAACACAGAAGTTCTTGTGGTTGATTCTCCAAGTCAATCAAATACGGAGGGTCTTTTATTAGCGGCAGTGGATTCTTCTTCCACGGTGATGTAATTACTGACTGCCCTTGTGATGTAATTACTGACAGCCCTTCTTATGGAGATGAGAATTGGAGGTGGCTGTGTGTATCCTAGTCCTTCACGTGCTTGCCTGGTGTTACCCTCCGATGGAAGTTTGCCCAACCTTGATGGCTCATTAGGATTGTATCCAGCCTTTACAAATATCTTGTATGCATTTGGATCAATGTCCTCTTTTGTACGCTTCGTAGGGAGTGCCATATCTGGTGGCAGATTTTGAGCCACAGATTCCCGAAGTGGCCTTGAGGATGGATTTATTGTGTCAATCTTCCTGACAGGTAAATTTAGCCCCTTTAGCACATTATCTTGGGCATCGGGTGAGTGATCTTCCTCTTTCTTTGCCTTTGGCACGTAGCGAAGAACAGGAGTTGCCTTCTTCTTCGTAGGGGCGACGTTTTCTTTATTTAAAGTGAATAAAGGCTTCCTGTTGATGAATTTTTTGATAGTCACCGTGACCTTATTAGATGCAAGATCGTCATACTTGGTCTTGGTGACATCTTCAATCCTTTTCTCATCTATAATATAATTCTTTAAGTAGAATTTTGCATCAGCAAAATGTGACTCAGCTTCAATGAATGGCTTGTCATCAGCGACTATCGTTCTTTTCACTTCATTTTTTAGATACTTCAAGCATTGATAGTAAGAGGACGAGATAATTTTGTTCCCATGCACCCAAGGCCTACCAAGCACTACATTGTATGAAGTTTGGACATCGATCACATGCATCAATGGGTTTGATTGAAAATCATCCATACTAATCCCCAACTTGATACATCCCATGGCCCTTTGGTCCCCTTGGTTAAAGCCTTGGATCATTATTCGACTTTTGTCCAGTTCTCTAGTAGCGATGTCAAGCTCCTTCATCGTACGGATAGGCAGGATATTGAATCCAGATCTTTCATCTAACAAGATTCTATTGATCTTCTTTCCTAGAATTTGACCCATCATGTATAAGGGACAGTTATATAGGGTCTCACCAAGCAGAAGATCGTAATTTGTGAATGTGATTTTTGTATCACACACATGTGCCTCTTCGCCAAGAGTTTCAGCCAACCTTTTGGAAGATGAAGGAACTTCCATGGGTAGATTCTCACCCTTTGCCCCCTCTTTGGCTGTATTAAAACAAGATCCTTCAAGGTTGACTTGGGCAGTCTTATTACAGAACCAACTCGATAAGAATTCCTCTAAAATTACCGGACGCCGAGGTTTCTGATGATGAAGCTCCGTCACCCTTGTCCTTTTTGGAAATGCAACCAACTTCTATTTCCTAAGTTTTTTCACCACTTTCCTTTCGGTTGGCTGCTCATATGTCTCTTTTTGCAGACTCATCTTCTTGCGTTTGCGTCTAGCCATTAGAGTCCAACCTTTATCATTGTCTTCATCAATCGAAGACTTGTCAGGCACTAATATCTCCTCATTATGCTCCTTGACACAAATTTTAACCGGGTCGAGCAAGCTAAAAATGATAAAAATTTGATGAGAACTGGTTGTCTCATCGTCGAAGAAGATTTTCTTCTCTTTCGCCAGTTGCATAACTTTATCTTTAAAGACAAAGCATTTCTCCAGAGGGTGACTTATGAGCCTATGATATTTGCAATAATTAGGGTCATTGGTCCTTCCGGATTCATTGGGATGCTTCATCTCTGGGAGTTTGATGAGCTTATGCTGAAGGAGTTCATCGAAAATCTCAGCAACATCAGAATCAAGGAAGGGATATTTCTTTTCTTGCATCTCCTTTAACGTTTTCTGATTTGGACGTACTCTAGAAGTTGTCTTTACACTTTGCTTCTTTCTCACCTTTGTGGTGACTTTCACAGGAGACACATCAACATTCATGGATTTTTTGTTATCATTTTTGGGGACAAACTTACCCCATCGCTTGGGTTCTTGCTTATCCTTTCCCCTTCGAGGGTCATGGATAGGCGTTCCTTCCTTTCCAGCAAAAGACATGCTCAACTCCATGTTGTGAGCACGAGTAGCTAACTCTTCAAAGGATTTTGTCTTAATGCCTTGCAAAATATAGAGAATCCCCCAGTGCATTCCTGGGATGCACATCTCTATCGCAGAAGCTTCGCTGAGCCTATCTTTATAGTTTGGGCTAGCATTTCTCCATCGATTGATAAATTCAATAACTGGTTCGTCCTTTCTTTGCCGAGTATTTGTGAGCTCTACCATGCTCACTATACGCCTTGTGCTATAAAAGCGATTCAGGAACTCATGTTCCAATTGCTCCCAACTATCGATGGAGTTAAGCTCGAGATCCGTATACAAATCAAAGGTGTTTCCCTTTAGGAAACGAATAAACTGTTTGACAAGATAGTCACCGTAAGTTTCAGTATTATTATATGTCTCGACAAAGTGTGCGACATGTTGTTTTAGGTTACCTTTGCCCTCAAATTGTTGAAATTTGGGGGTTGATAGCCAGCAGACATTTTGAGGCTATCTATTCTTGTAGTGTAAGGCTTGGCATATGCAAGGGAAGACTTGGAGACAACATCATACTTGTCTTTGAGGGTCCCTTCAATAAATTTCCTCAATTTCCCAATCGATATCATTTCCTCAGTAGAAACTTGCACTTGTTTAGTCGATAGTGTTTGTTTCACAGGATTTTCTCTCTCATGAACTTCTGGAGCTTTTCTCGGCGCATGGCTAGATTCTCCATCTATCAAGCCTTCCACCCTATCTACTACCTTATCAATCCTAGCCTCTTGATTCTGAACATAGTTGGTCGGGCCTTCAATTGCCTTTGTCAGATTCGCAAGCTGCTCCTCCACAGACGAGGCATCAGTTACCATTGCATGCATGATCACCGGAGATGTTGGAGAGTAACACGGATTATCACATAAGTTGATCTTTGAAGTACTTAGCTTATGTGGTGTAAGTGGAGATGACGCATTTGTTGAACGACCATCGCTCTTGGCTCCAGAGTATTTGGAACCGGAATGCTCAAATAGAGCTAGAGTCTTTTTCAGCGATTCAGCCACACTGTTTCCTCCTTCTGAAGAACTTACATTGGACTTCGTTCCTTTCGAGGTTGAAGATCCAAAAACTGGAGCTGGAGCGGACAACACTGGATGTATTTGTTGTCCTAGCAAGCCTTCCTTGCTTCTTGTGACAGCTCCCAGGTTTCTGAAAGTAACACCAAGGATGCTTTCTACTTCAGCAGAGAACTTTGAATATGCAGCCTTGGAAGCAGTTGATTGAGAATTGACCTTTTTGAAGTCATTTCATTGTTTTTAAACTTTAAAGTATGAAAAGTTGAGATGAGAGGTAGAGATCATCCCACTGGGCGTGCCAGAATTTGTTGGACAATAAAATTTCGAGATCGAAAAATAAATAATTCGAGATAAGAAAATATTGCAACAATCGATTTTATTGATTTCAATAAGTGAGTGTTACAATCTCTATGAATCCTCTGATTCGCCTTTTCGAATATAAATTCAAGGGCTTAAAACTTAGTCTTGAATTTGAATTTGATTTGATGGACTTGAGGGACTTGATCTTGACTTGTGCTTGAATTCAAGAGCTTTTGAGCTTGTTCTTGAATATTGCGGTCTTGATCTTGAACTTTGATGAACTTGATTTGAATGTTTGAGCTTTTTAGAGAAATTGCGGCGTTTGATCCACGAGCTTTCTCTTGCTATTTGTTAGAGTTCTGGGGTCTCTCTTCTGAATTATGAGACCCTTATTTATAGTTGTAGGAAAGGAAGAGTCATGATGAATATGGACTTTCTTTGACCAATCAAATTTAAGTGATGTGGCACCTTTTATGGCATTTTATTTCATGGGTCTGCTGCATCAGTTTGACATGTGGCACAGTCCTATTGGTTGCTTCACTTGACTTGGCATGCCACGTCATTTGACACGTGGCGCTTATTTGGGCCTCTAGAATATGACAGTATTCTTGGGCTTAGCAAAGTGGACCCATTATTTATAGCCCAAATTAATGGGCTAGCCCAATAAAAATTGGACTTTAATTAAACCCATATATGTTTGGACTTAAATAATTAATCTAATTATATTAATCTACAATATTTATTTAGGATTAATATATTTTGAATTTAATATAATCCGAATTTTGTACAGATTTAAGTTTAATAAAATTGCATCACCCACAGTTATAAGTACTTGGTTATTTTGCATGTGTATTGTCATGGTATGTACAAATACTAGATAAGGCTTACCGTAAATATATATCAAGTATATTCCAAATATATAAGATATACAATGAATATACTAATCTCACAAGAGAAAGAATGTTTCAATTAAGCTAGATTTATCCATATTTATTTGGTCAAATCAAAATTGTTCCAGTGAGCTTTACAAATAGGAATATACAAGATTTTTTTGTGTATAAAATATAGAACAAAAAGAAGTATGAAAAAAAAAAGTGTGTCAGGTCCAGCTTAATATTGTGGCCCAAGTACTTCGCAATGCTTTGATATATTTGTTATTTATAAGGGGCAGAGGAGGTTAGAGAGGTTGTTCGCAGGATGCGAAAGGGTAGGGCGACGGGACCTGATGAGATACCTGTGGATTTTTGGAAGTTTCAAGGAGAGGCTGGTTTAAGGTGGTTGACTGAATTGTTTAACGAAATTCTCAAGACGGCGAAAATGCCCGAGGCTTGAAGGTGGAGTACTATGATCCCTCTTTATAAGAACAAAGGTGACATTCAGAGTTGCAATAACTATAGGGGTATTAAGTTATTAAGACACTCTATGAAGATTTGGGAGAGAGTGGTTTAGGTGAGGCTGAGACGGATAGTGTCTATTTTGGAGAATCAGTTTGGATTTATGCCTGGCCGCTCGACGACGGAGGCAATTCACCTGGTAAGGAAGTTGGTGCAACAGTACAGGGAAAGGAAGAAGGACCTGCACATGGTGTTTATCGACTTGGAGAAGGCATATGAAAAAGTTCCCAGGGAGGTGCTTTGGAGATGCTTGGAGGTGAGTGGAGTCCCGGTGGCATATATCAGAGCAATTAAGGGCATGTATGATGGAGCTAAAACTCAGGTGAGGACGGCGAGAGGAGACTCAGAGCATTTCACTGTCTTGACAGGATTGCATCAGGGATCTACTCTTAGTCCCTTTTTGTTTTCTTTGGTGATAGATGTGTTGACTCAACGTATTCAAGGAGAGGTGCCTTGGTGTATGTTTTTTGCAGATGATGTAGTTTTGATTGATGAGACGCGGGGGGTGATTATGATAAATTAGAGGTGTGGAGACAAACTCTTGAGTCTAAAGAGTTCAGGTTGAGTAGGAGCAAGATAGAGTATTTGGAATACAAGTTTAATGACGTGAGGCTGGAGAATGAGGTGGTAGTGAAGTTGGAATCACAAGTGGTATGTAAGAGGGATAGTTTCAAGTATCTCGGGTCCGTGATTCAGGGTAACGGTGAGATTGACGAGGATGTCTCGCACCGTATTGGGGCGGGATGGATGAAGTGGAAGCTCGCTTCGGGGGTGTTGTGTGCTAAGAAGGTGTCACCCAAGCTTAAAGGCAAATTCTATAGGGTGGCAGTCCGTCCGGCCATGTTGTATGGAGCAGAGTTTTTGGCCAGTTAAGAACTCCACATTCAAAAAATGAAGGTGGCGGAAATGCGAATGTTGCGTTGGATGTGTGGGCTGACTAGGAGGGATAGAGTTCAGAATGAGACTATCAGGGAGAAGGTTGGTGTGACTCTAGTGGAGAATAAGATGCGGGAAGACCGATTGAGATGGTTCAGACACGTGATGAGGAGGGGCATGGATGCCCCGATTCGTAGGTGTGAGAGGCTAGCTTTGGATGACTTTAGGCGAGGTAGGGGTAGGACGAAGAAGTACTGGGGAGAGGTGATTAGGCGGGACATGGAGCAGTTACAGCTCACTGAGGACATGACCCTAGATAGGAAGATTTGGAGGACGCGAATTAGGGCAGAAGGCTAGGGTCAGTTTGGGTCGCTAGTGTAGGGAATTACTTGGTAGGGGTATTATTCTTGTTATGATACCTTGTTTCATGGTTTATTACGAATCTGTTTACTTTTCTCTGTTTTTTATTACTTGTGGGTGTCGTATTTATGTTATGTCATCTTGTTCCATGCTTTACTATGAATTTGTTTAGTATTCCGTGTCTCGAGCCGGGGATCTATCGGAAATAGGCTTTCTACTTCTTTAGAGGTAGAGGTTGGACTGCGTACCCTCCCCAGACCTCACTATGTGGGAATACACTCGGTTTGTTGTTGAAGTGTACAAATTAAATAGTGATTATAAATATTTGTAAGGATAGTTCAAAATTATCTCAGAATTAATTCAAAATTTATGTGATTAAAGTTGAAAACTGTTCGTGTTGGAAGGATAGTTCACAAATGATAACATAACTATGATGATTTTTGTACTAAAGTCACATAATTATGTTTACTAATAGAAAAAAAATTACAAAACTTTCACCCTACTAACACAATTGGGAAGATACTCAATCATTCGATGAGAAATAATTTCTTCCTTCACATTTAACCATTTTTATAGCTTTAAATTTATAAATATATACCCAATTAAATAGGATCGACCCGACCCAATTGATAAAAAGCGCATTAACAATATATTTTTTAAAAAGAATATAAATTTTATAAAAACTCGACCCAACACAATATTGTACCATTTATTTCTTAATAATCATAGATCCATGTACAATTTAAATCACGTATGTGAGGAACGACAACAGATTGGGTCGAATTTGAACGGATCACATTATTTGAGTATTAGAGAAAAACATTAAGATATCACATTAAGAGGAAATAATAATGGTTGCACTTTATTGTAAAAGAAGGGTGGAATCCGATATATATGTCCAGACATAAAAACATAATTACCTTTCAATTATTACAATAAATCTTTTTCTTAAAGCTAATTAAGGTGATGATGATTCAATGACTTAAAACTTGTTTAAAATAATTTGGTTATTTTATCTTTTTGTACTTGTGTGAAACTTTGGGTGTGTGAAATTTGGAGGAGAATACATTTTGAAAAATGTTTTTCAATTTTCTCACATTTGGTTAATCAAATGGTTTCGAAAAATATCTTTTTAACGAAATTAATTTTATTAAAAATTAGAAAAATAGATTTCGTAGCGAGAGTGTTTAGGGAAAACAAGTTCCATAGTGATATTCAAGCTTCATCATCTCCTCTCCATCCTCAACCCGAGACCCCCTCCTCCCGTTTAGGAGATCGTTACTCAACTGACTCGGCCACTCCTGCGGGCTGCGGGTTTGTAATAGCAAGATTTTTAAAATTATTTCACAAATAAATTTCAAAAAATTGTAACGATAATTATTAGTATCTAAATACACTGATATTATCAATGATATGATCATCATCATAATTCAAGATTGTATCAATATGCTAACTTAACATTTAACTTTATATGCTAGTGTTTAATTAGTCCAAACCTATAAATTAAATCTTCTTAATAAATAATAAATATGGTGCGACCTATTACTAATTGCAACAAAAATGTTACCTGCTTCACTTAATTAGTCAATATGGGAACCACAAATCTTATGTTGAATGTTGCAAAGATTATGGACGTAGCATTTTGAATCATATAATATAATAGATGAGTTATACATTTGGCTCATCGATCGAAAATAATTATATTCACTAGCTATATAATTATATTAAAAATATATATATAATACATGTACATTTACTGTGGAATGTCTTACATTATTATTTAAAATTATACATTTTTAAGGTTATTTTTTCAGTAGACGAATATACGTATAATAATATCTGAATTATCATCTTTAATGGGTCATGATTCGACTAACCAACCGGCCCACTTCCAATATGTTCATTCGCGTCATTTTCATCTTTAAGATTGATTTTTGAAAAAAAAAAAATAATCAAATTACACTTGTTTAATTTATACTTTTTAAAATTAAGAGTCGGCTAACAAGATTATATTAGGTGATAAGAATGATTATAACTCCACACAAAATGACAAGTAATACGTTATGCTCTGTAAATCAATAAAGTTTTTTTATAAGTTGATAAATATTTTAAGTTGTTAATTATTTGAATTTATGATACTTTTTACGTTATTTTTAAATAAAATATGTCAGTTCATCTACCACAATTTATGTAACACTAATAGAATATGAGAGTCAATCAAATTTTTATACTTTTTAAAACTTTTAAGCCGTTAATTATGCAATTTAAAATAACTTTACTAATACATATTAAATTAAAAAATAAAACGAACAAATTAAAACAATATACACTAACTAGTGGCATCTCCCCTTAATTCCATAGACTTTTTTGTCAAAGTCCTTTGCTTTCTTGTTTAATTTGCACTATGTTCGTGTGCATTCATCGATCGATGTAGTGAAAACTAACTTTTTACTTTTTTATATATTGCATCACATATGAGTGCCGATCGTTGTAATGTGTCCTTAAGTAGGCACACTCCAACAATATATGTATTATAAAGATTCATCCTGAATTGATAAATTTCGTACTGGTATTCAGCCTATAGGAATATATTTTTACTCTCCACACAAATGATTTTGAACTACAATTAGCTACTATATCTCTTTCACTTTTAACCTTAAGAGTAAAAAATAAAATAGAAGAAATTAGGTGCATGTGATGTGGTCCTTTCGGAGGGACTTGACAACGCAAAGTTTTAAACCAAGCAGAAGAGCAGTTGAAATAATTGATAGGAGTGGAAAATAAAAGTACAAACTCCAAAATTATTATTGTCACTCTAATAAAAGTAAAAATAGTACAAACTCCATACATAGTTATATATAGACATGACATTTCACTGCAGAAATACACATGCCCAAACTTTTTTTCTATAAGAGAAGAAGAATAATCAAACAATTATCTCCATTAATATGAAACCTCCTTCCCCCATTACTACACGTTATTTCATTTAATTATTTGTCACGGCATCTTTATTTTTAAAAAAAATTATGTATATATAATTTTTTTCATATTAATTTATGTAATATTGTTTGACTAGCTACAAAATTTAAGAAACAATTAAATTTTTTTTTTTTTTGAGATTTATGAACTAAAACGAACTCTAAAAATTTGTGTGATTATAAATCATTTCATTGAGGGTAAAACGTAAATTTCAAATTAAGAATTATTTTATTTATACATTAGGGATAAAGTAGACAGAGAAAGTAGCTCTCGTGGGCTTATAGCTAGATCACAATTGATATAATGATGATTAGGTTAATTATTCATCTGCATATTTAAAACTAAAAATTACTTATATACATAAGTTAAAGTTATATAATTACATTAAATTTCAAATTGGTAAAGTATTTACATAAATCTCAAAATAATTACAGAAATTCTCTTATTTGGTAATTTCTCTCTCCAAAATATTATACATGTAAACACTTTGGCTTCCGTTTTTCACTAGATATTGCTCCCATTATCAATTCGATTTTTACGCCATTTTTGAAACCCATCTTTACGGCAAAATTAAAGTAACTTCTACCTAGTGGTTATCTAATTATAAGTTATCAAAATTTAATTGTTTTTAATAATTTATTTCATTAATTTTTTGAATTTTTTTTGTTCAACTTTACCAAATCAGGGGTTTTTCGTTTTTTGTTTGTTTGCATGTTCAAATTACGGTATTGTTCAATTATATTCAAGTTCAGTAGTTCATTTTTTCATTATTTTTCATATAGTACAAGTTAGATCTTTGATTTTCTTGTTTTCTAATTCGATTTAATACTACTGTTAAGTCAAAATAGTGTTAATTGGTATTGGATTATACTCCAAGTTTTAGTTTAGGAATTACTCAGTTAGATTCAAATGAAAAAGATATTCCACTTCGATTTGTTCCTAGTACATTTGAGGAACAGGACCCGAAATTCACAGAGAATCACTCAAAGCACAGAAACAAACCTGTTACAATAAAGAAATTGAGGGATAAGGCCACTTCTAAATTGAAGAAGTCTAGTTCAAAAGCAAATAAAAAGAAGTTTGATGATTCCGGCCGACCATGTCTTCCGAAGGTTTTTATTATGAGTTTAGGTATAATTTGACATATGTATAATAAGACATGATACATTTATTTTTTCATCACAGTAATGTATAATGTAGTTGTTCTGCAATAATTTTTCTATAGGTTATACATTCAACTAATAAAGCTGATATTAATTTTGAGATGTATAAGTTATCCTTATACAAGTGTTGTAATTGTTGTTTATGTTTGGTCTGATATTAATTGTTAGATGTATACATAACCATCATACATTTGTATATGTTGTTTAATTATGGTCCTGATTGAAATTTTTAGGTGTATAAGGTACCCTCATACATGTTTATATGTAGTTTTTTTTAGAGTCTAATACGAATTGTTAGATGTATAAGTTACCCTCATAAATGTGAACTCTACAGTGATTTGGGTTTGAGTTTATTATACATTAATGCAAGTTATTTGTTAATGAATAAGTAACTATCATACATGTCTAACAACTTATCTTAATTTTGAGATGTATAAGTTAATCTCATACATGTGTTACTCTAGTATATATATTGGTCTGATTTTATTATACATTAATACAGTTTATTTGTAAATGTATAAGTTAACCTCATACATGACTAACAGCTGTTTAATGTGAGTTTGATTTAGTTTTTGAATGTATAAATGACCATCATTCAATGTGTATCTGTTAGCTAATTATGGTAGATTTTTTTTTTCAGGACATAAAATATCGAATTGACAAAGTCCCACCACACCCACTGCATATGGGGAGCTATTAACTGTGCTTTCGGTGAAGAGATAAAGAAATATTTTGGAGAAGATGTTTTAGGAGCATTTAGAAATACGATTTTTGGGATAATACATGATACATGTTGTCATTCGTTTTTTATTTTTTTGGAAGAAAATTACAAACATATTTTACAACATTCACTTTTATAAAGTATGATACTATTTCATACATTGATACAAATGTATAATCTAATATTATACATTCATAAATGAACAACATATATTTTACTAAAACGTTTTAATGTGTAATCATACACAAAAAACATGATTCTCATACTTCATCTAATGTTTTTTTTTTAAAAAAAAAGTCAGTTAAATGATATTTTTTCTGTTTAACATAATACACTTAAACAACGTATAACGCTTTATTATACATTTCTTACACATTAACTATAAATGTATAACAGTTTGTTACAGATTATGTTTCAACAATTGATTAATGTAATAGTTCCCAGATTACATACTAAATATACCCATTACTTATAGGTCACTAAGTCTATCTTTGTTTTTTCTAAAATGGGTGCAAACGTTTTTTCAGAAATACCAAATACATGCTAGATGAGGGACATTAGGATAAACAATGCTTACACCTTTTATGATACTTTCATTTCTGTCAGATACAACACACAAGTTGTCTTGTTCACCAAATGTTTTTCTAAACTGTTGAAAAAATCAAATCCACGCATTGTCATTCACTGAATCAACAACACTGTAAGCTAATGGCAGAATACAACCTAAATATAAAAGACACAAGGAAAATAATGAAAAAAAAGAATGTCAACGAAAAGGTTGCTAATTTTAGCAGCTTTATGAATTATTATACATAAAACATCAATGTATAAGTTCATATAATACATAGTAAACAACAAAACAATAAAAGAGTATAATAAAACATGAACGCATAATACCTGCACCATCTAATGTGCTTGCCGATACAAAGGTTCCTTCGTATGGACCACTTAAATGAGCCCCGTCAACAACTACAACAGGTCGACAATATTCAAAATCCACTTCTCATGGGATGCAATGCAATAAACAAGTATTTAAACTCGTTATTATCTACTGCCTTATGCATCCGAATGTGCGATTGCGGATACACTTGGTTCAGCATATAAATATAACGGGATATTTTTCTATATCATCTGCTGGTCCACCTCTAAGCATCGCAATCGCCTTCTCTTTTGCGCGCCAGACATTCATATAGTTAATATCAACTCCGTAAACAGCTTCATCTCTTCAATAATGTCCGTGGGGGTGTGTATTCTCTTGTAATTGATTAATTTTGGAGCTGTAAATTCACTCACAAAATTTGTTGTAGCAACTATATTATTCAGCAACCTGTCACTAAGACTACAAGTATGCTCTGAATCAAATGTTTTAATCACAAACAATTCCGATTCATTCATACAAGACGCCTTCAAGACCCACTTGCAATCTTTGTTATGACAAATCAGTACATAGATGCATCAACATATAAAAAATGAGTCAATGTATTAAACAAAACAAATTCAAATAAAAATAGATAGACAAAAATGGAAATACTAGAACTGCCCCAACTACATTATACATTCATCTGAATGTATAAACGATTATTATACATTCGTATTTCAACATTAAAAACCTACATATAAAACACAAGCAACTTCAGAATGTGTTAAACCATATCATTATACATTTCTTTGACTGACACGTTTAACTATACATTGGTAAGTATGTATAATAACACATTATACATTCGTAATTTTACAAGCAACAACAGTAAACGAACCAGCTTTATAACATACACTTATTCAAAACCTCAAAAAACAGATTTTCAAAGATTATAAGCTCAGTAAATATATTTGACACTTTTATATCATACCTTTTTTTATCGGATCGTTTCGCTTTGGTGTTGAAGCCATTAGCTATTGCATGTCTTGCCATTACTGAAACAAGAGTTTCCTTATCCCTGTAAATTTGATTCACTATTATTTCAGTGTTCTTGCAATCAGTAATGAAGTTCTTCACTTCAATTTCAGAAACATATAGAGAATACTGATTATTCGTTTCAACAACCGTTAATGTAACCGAATCAGATTCGCTACCCTCGATACACATTACAACAAGTGTTTCTTTATCAAACTCTATTTCACTATTGGATTTGTCGAATGTTGAAATACAAAGCGAAAAATTAACCAATCCAGAAAATTATTTCTTCAACTCAATATAAACACTCACTCCATTGTCGTTTCTTATGACAATTGGAGAAGAATTTCCTTCAACCACATATTTAACTTCAATTTTTTTATGTACTTCGTCGATATCCAATTTCATGGCGATCGTAGAAACCAATTTCAAGGAAGTTATACTTTCCGAAACAATTATTGCGTCACTTTTGTATGACTCATAACTAATTTCTGATTCCCAAATTCAAGAATGTCGCAACAATATGGGGATATTCATATTGATTTTAGAAGTATTGAAGAACGTATGTAGAAGAAATTGGTTGATTTTTGCTTTCCAGATCTTGAATCCAAGATTGCAAAAAAAAAAAAAAAAAAAAGGTTGTTTTAGATATTTTTTAAAATTCAAATATCAGTTACTAGTTTTATCCATAAACGAGTTAATGTTAGCTAATAATTGACGTAAATTAAGGAAATGTAAAAATAATTAATGATTTTAATTACCTTAAATTTAGGATTAGTTATTTCATCATACATTCGACCAATGTATAATACTTGGCCGAATGTATGAGTATCTTTGCCAAAATTCGGGAGAGAGAAAATAAGAAGGGATTTTGTGTAATTACTTTCATTAGCTAGGAGATTTATGTTGTTTACCCTTTAAAAATTCATCAAATAGTCGAGTCAAAACAAATCAAATCAAATAGTGTAATATGTAATTACACTAATCCAATTATAAAATATATAACTAAACCACAATATTCTCGTTTTATATATATCTTCCAAATGAGAAATTCGTCAATTCTTATTTCAAGGACCTGCCTAGTTAATTTTTACATTTGACTATAGAAATATTTTTGTGTAAAATAATAATGGGTACGATGTACGTTATTACAAAACAGTACTCTAAATATATTTTCAAAAGTAAACGCATCTGCAAATTTTTCATCTACCGGTCAATGAACCAAATGCATGTAATATGGAAGAAACATATGGGACCTTTGACTCAATTGCAATTTTGACTTTTAAAAGTCAAGTTACTTTTTTTTAATGGTTGTTTTCATGTGTTCAAATTAAAGATAATTGTGTAGTACCTGGCCTGGAGTGAAACTAAAGTAGGCAGCTGGAGAGCACATATATATATATGAAATTCTGTTCATAATTTTCTAAACTAACTTTGGTCAAAATGAATTTGTACTCAAAACATTATTTGGTTTTGACAAAGTTATTATCTTATGATTTAACGTGAATATATAATATGTAGCGGATCAAATTGAGTGTTTTTTTTTTTTTTAAAAGTAAAATTAAATCAAGTGTTCCTCATAAGGAGATTCAAATAGATAAGTCAAAGGAACGTCGAGGGGCGCAAAACTTGACCTCCTTGTAACAACATTGGGATTGAGTGATGAATCTTTATGCATTTAGAATAAAGAAGAAAGAACAAAAAGAGGGAGGTTATACGCGTCTAATAAATTTATAAAAAATCTTATTCATCAATCGAAAATCAAGATATTTAAACCAAACACCACGATATATAAGACGTGATATTAAAACACATTATTTCATTTCGATCTTGATGTGTGAAATTAACTTGCATCATATGTATTGAGATTTCTAAAGACACAAACAGGGATTAAATAATACCAGTTAATACTACTTTACTATAATATGTTCAAAGCTTTAGTAAGAAATAACTTTTGTCGTGTGATTTTAAATTCTACTAGTTAAGCAGAATAATGTCAAAAGTATATTTTTACGTCAAATCATAATATAATAACTATAGTATCACGTCACTAAACTGCCTGTGTTAATTTTCAAACATTCAATCTTTTTTCCCTGTGTTAATTTTCAAACATTCAATCTTTTTTCTAGTTTCAACATTTTAATTTCCCTGCAGAATCTATTTGGTATGTCAAAACATTACGTTTCAATTTGTTCGAGTATATGTGTTGATGAAAAGAATCTCACATCGGATCGGAACGAGATTTGAGCCATTCTTTTTTGTTTGAACTAGTTTTTTTGGAGCGAATTAGGTTTTAGACATAATACGACTATATATACTCATATTTAACTCTATTTTATTGAATATAATATAAGTCGAAGTCGAACAATGAGTATTTATTTGCCGTACCACAAAATATCAAATTCTACCTAACTAATTTGATATGCTAGTAGTATATAAAGTATTTTTTAAAATTAAAAATAAAAATTATCGAACCGAAGTTTTTAATAGCATATCATGTCCACCGGCACCTAGTCTTACTTTTCTTTTTAGTTTATTTAAAACATGACATCTCTTTTTTTCATGACAACTCTTTGATTTCAACTTTCTACGTGACATGTTTAAAATTACAAGATTAAATTATATTTTGCTACATTCTATATATCTTTAATTAAAAACCACAAGATTCAAAAATCTTTATACTTTTTAAAACTCCACTCTATATCGAATAAAAAAAATTAGACAAACAAATTTAGCGGAAGGGAGTATTAGCTACTGTCAATATCCCATTGCACATCATTTCAAGGGTCCATAAATATATCAAGCAAATTCTGATTCATTATTAGTGGAGTTGGTGCAATTTTTAATTTTTTCCTTTATGGCTATCTTTGCCAGACTTTCTCAGAATTAGTACAATAAGTCATTGAACAAATAATTGTACAAAAAGAAACAAAATTGTTGTATGTGTAGTTGCCATTATTTATTGTGAAAATTGACAAGATATCCAACATACCGTAGGATAAACAAACAGACAAGTTGTAAACAGTAGAATGAAACAAAAAAAAAATCGAAGATTTTACTGCTCTAGTAAATTTTATAATTTCCTATCCGATGTCTGATTTCCACATTACTGTCCCGATGTTGGCTAATCCTATTCAGTCTTTGTAAAGGTCATTAAATGGGGGAGCTTACTTATTTGGATTGTTTAAACTTTCATGAATCATGACTATGATTCAAGATTCTGATTAAAAATTAGACAGATATTATTCATCCTACTTCAATATTTTTTACTTAAAATGACAAAAGAGACTTAGACATCATGTGAAACCATATGAAATAATGTTGGACGCACCTAGGTCCTGGACCTTTCTTTTTTCCCATATGAAAATTGCTTTGTTAGAAATCCTCTCCAATAGATGAGTTGTTTCTTATTTAATCAGATGTCTTGATTTCAAGTTTTGGATACGAAGATTTTTTTTCGAATACCTTAGTAAGTACTAATATATATTAATCGAATTTTAATATAAATATCAAATGAGAAATGGAAAGTAAAAAAAAGAGAGAGATCGTCTTATTTTGACAAGATGTTAATTGTTTAAATATCCTAGGCATTTGGTTTTGTGCTTTATTTCTCATGTCAAGAACTACGTACCTCAAGTAGTGATATAAATGTGGCACTCATGACAGGGGTAGAGTGATACGATCTGAATGGGTCGAAGAGAAGGACTGACAGAATTTTAAGTTGATTATATTTTTAAAGAAGAGTACATATGAGATCACTTTAGACAAAGCTCACGTTGAAATGAGAAAGGAAATGTGAAGAATTTTATACAAAATATGGCATACGTACACTGTTTGGCTAAAAGAGACAAATGTGTTATAGACTTGAGTCGTGAGCCTGTGGCAAAATATGTGTATAAAAGTTATATACTATCATGTATGTGTTGATTAGCAAAATGGATTTATGAAATACACATATTTTGCATTTATTAATTAATTTTGATTTTTGAACAACAAATTAATGAAGGTAGCATCTTATTGATCATTATAACTCTTGCTTTCTTTGCTCCTAAAAACGTAAGACTCTTACAAGATACTCATAATAAGCACTCTCCATTTTTACGATTATAATTCGAAAATGATCAAGAAAATAAAAAAGATAAGAGCAATCAAAAAGGAGTAAAAAAGGAATTACTTATCGAAAAATCTTATTCGAGCAATTGTCCAACTAAAAAGATATTCAAAACTTATAATAAAAGGACTCCAAAAAGTGGTCAAAAATCATTCTTGCATTCCTTTTTTTTTTCTAGTTTGATGTCCGATATCTATTTTTTGAGATCCGACTAATATTGTAAGAAAGAATTAATGTTTAAACTCATAATATCAAATTCCTTCAACTTATACATTTCATCAACTTTTGTTCCATTGATGCTCTCTTTTAGTTTAATTTTTGTACTACGTATCGTATCTTTTATTCTATTTTCTTAAGGGAAAAAGATTGAAATAATCTCTGTCTAGATAATAAATTATGGGGCCACACTTCTTGTATTTACAAGGAATCAATGAAGGAAAAAATTTTGTAGCTAAATAAGAATTTCATGCTAATTTCATTTAGTTATGGATTAGTATCGGATGATAAAAAAAAAATCATTTAGCTAAGAGGTATTTAGCGATAAATTAGCTAGGATTATCAATAAATTTCGCAGCTAATTCCATATTTTCGACTAGTAGCTTTTTTCCACTTCCCAATAATATGATTTACTTATGCTACTAGGATCATCCTCCTCATTCTAAAATTTCAAGATTACAATTAAGGTACAAGTAATAGCAATTAACACATCAAATGAATTTTATTGTTATATGACAAGATTATAAAAAGGAATTGAAACAATCTTACAACTCATAGTCAGCTGCCTAATTAAACGCCAAAGTTTTTGATAAAAATAAAAGAGAATGTCTCTGTCTTAATGTTCAAAGAAGGAGATAAATTAAATTTAAACACTATTAGGTAATAAGCTAAATAAATTCCAGCCAAACTCTTAATTAATTAATCAATCAGCTCCGTGTAGAATAAGTTCGTGTTAATAACATGGCCCTGATAATTCATTTCTTAATTAGGTCAGAAAATTAAAGTCGAGCCAAACTTTTGATTAATTAGGCAATAATATAGTTCACATTTTAACATTACAATGGTCATGTTGAGCATTTGCTTTTAGACTTTTTTGACTATTCTTAGAACACTATTTAAAAACATCGAGCTGTAGTGTCCCAGTAATCATAGTAATTACTCCCTCCGGTCAATAATATTTGTCCACTGTTGATTTTGCACACATCTTATTAATTAATAAATAATAGATGTAATTTTGTTATAATACTATTTGAATATAATAAAGGTAATGTTTCGAGAAATGTATTGGATAATGGATAACAACAACGAACATACCCAGCATATTCCCAGTTACCCACAAAGTGGAGATCTGAAAAGTATAAAGTGTACGCATTGAATAATAAATATAGTATTATTTAGTGTCACGAGTAAAATGAAAATAAATGGACAAATATTATTAAATATCTATTTTTAATAATATGAACAAATAAAGATAAACGAACGGAGTAACAATTCATAATTAAAGGAGATTGGAATTGGAAGAAAATAAAAAGAACGTGAAGAGTTTAGTTATCTCATCATGCATGTTGATTATGGTTGCAACTTGTTGATCAAAGCTTATTTTAAGGCCAAATACATGCTCAGCCTCATTAAACTTATCACCATATAACAATTAGACACACGAATTAAATTAGGTTTCAATTTAATACATTCCTAATATAATGTTCTAGTTAGATACTTTAAGTTCAAATTACAAATAAAAAAATTACACTGTGTTTTCATTTTCTTTTCATTAGGTATAGTTAAGTTAATCACATAAAATATATCATCTCCGTTAATTATACGCCTGAGATTTTACAACTTATTGTGGCTAATATGTAAAGTTAAAGGAGATAGACATATTTTATATGATCAACTTAACTAACTAATAGACAAAGATGAACACATACATACACACAGAAAATATTCAAAATTTAAACTGAAAATATCTAATTGGAACAATGTATTAGAGGTTGATGTGTTCAATTGAAAGAATGGCAAGTATACGAGTGTCTGAGCGAAATATATCCTAACAAATATAAGAGAGAGACTATGTATTAAGTATTTGTTTAATGAAAGTTTGCATCTCTTTCTTTAATCATTCCGTATTCAAAATTTAAATTCATGCGTCATATTAGGAGTTAGGACTTATTAAAGTAGTCGGGCATCACGTCCTAAAACAATTTTTCTCCATTCTCTAGACTTAAACCCGAAACCTGAGGGGTAGTTCGGCTGGTAAAGACCTAAGGACAAAGTCTTTCAGGTCGCCAGTTCGAGCCCCAGCAGGGGCATTGGAGGCATTACAAATCGAGCAGCGTCTCCAGGGCCACGTGGAACTAACCGTGGTGGACCCGCCTTGAAACTGCAGGATCCGGTGGATACAGCTAGTCGGATTCGCAAAGCGACACCCGAAAATCACAAAAAAAACAGAGACTTAAACCCAACATCCCTTTATTATAAGGGGGATGAATCTCGCCTATCCTACCGCATCGAGCCATTCGGCATTTATAACTCACTGATTTGATTAATTTAAAGTTGTGTTACTGTAGGTTCTCCATTTTTGAGACTCAAATTCGATACTTCTAACTAAAAATGAAGTAATCTCATCTATGTCCCAATTATACCCCTGAATTATGAACTAATTACAGCTAGTTGACTGAAACATATGTATAATATATAAGATTAGGCTAAAAGAAAAAAAGAACAATGTTTAGAGAAAAACATGAGGAAAATAGATTTATGATGTCACAAGACAGTAATAAACGAATTGACAAATGAAGTAATTTTCTAAAATGAGGGTAAATAAAGAAAAAGGATCGAAAAGGCTCAAACTGTATTTTAACCTCTCCCAAAACAAAACAAAAGAATAAGAAGAATTTTTAGTCCTCAATTTATCGCAAAAATTAAATCCCAAGAGAAAGAATAAAAAGAAAGAAAATTTTGGGTAAAACGGACTATATAGTTATTAAATGAAATATTATTTTTGTTGCATGTTTTCTTCATTTATGTTTACCTTTTTTAAAAAAAAAAAAAAAAGAAAAAAAAACTTCGTTTTTACCATTAGAACATTAACTTGGTCTTGGGCCAAAAAACAAAGTGGGCCATGATTTGGGCTTTTCAAGTTGGGCCTGGGCTTCTAAGTGAAAAAGACCTCAACACTTGAGCTTCTAATGGAGAAACACAATGGGCATGCTTGAGCAACAGCATCACATTCTCTACACATGCACATATGGCGACACGGCAATATTACTACTGATGCAACCCGTTTTCTGCACCCTTTGCAGCTCGGACCGCCACCGGTCGATTCAATTACTCGGTCCGGGTCAATGTAGGCCGATTCAGCATCCTCCGGTTCACCTGCTTTTCCTTCTTCTCTTTCGTTGTTACTTCTTCCATTGTTGTTGTTGATCATTGCGTGTTGTAGCTGTGCTTGAAGTGTTGCTGCTGTTACTTCCTGTGCTCTAGCTCTTGCTTGCCATGCCTGCGCCTCCGCGGTTAACTGCGCTGCACGTGCTTCTAGCTCTGCATTTCTACGAGCTGCTTTTTCTATCTCTGCTTCTTTTTCTCTTAGCCTTCGCGCCATTGATTCCTCCGCTGCTCCGATCAGTGCTCGGTAGTGGCGTTGTCTCTTCTCTGCTAGCGTACGCCTCAATTGCTCTCCCTATTGAATTGAATTCCAAAAAAGAAAATTTCATTTGAGAAATGTGGAAAACAAGTTCAAACAGCATAGTGAATTTGCGCGAAATAAACAAAACTCACATTACTGATGAATCAACATTGAGAATTCATACAGTCGATTTGAATTAGTATGTAATTTAATTGATGAAATTTTGGATTGTAAATAGTACCTGAATGAGGAGGAGATGATCAATTTCATCACGTTGTTGTTTGATATGAGTAGCTAAGTCTTCTGTTAATATTGAATAGAAAGCTGATGATTGAGAGGATTGAGGAGAAAGAGAGTTATGGTGATGATGATGTTGTTGTTGCTGTAATTGATGCTGCTGCTGTTGTTGTTGCTGATCTCCGAAAGCTAAACGGAGTCCGGTGGAGACAACATTTGGTGGCTGTTGCTGCAATGGAGCCGATGTGTGGAGCTGAGTGAGGTCAATGAGTTGCGGTTGAGGCTGAGATTGCATTGTCATCAATGGATTCATTGGCGCTGTTGTACTTGTAAGTTCTCTTCCTCTCTTTCTTGAATTTGAACCTGCTAAAAAATTACAAACAAAATCATATTACTTTTCATTATAAATATTCAATGAGATACAAAATATGTACGTTTCAATTCAACTTTAATCATGAAAGGCGAAGAAGAAAAACAGATGATTTTTTCGAGTTTTCTGAATTCGAGATTGAATTTGAAGCGTAGTTGAGGTTTTTTTTCTTCCTACCTCCTGGATTGAATAGCATTTGTGTTTGATCAAGAAAAGATCCACCTCCGCCACCACCAGCACCACCAGGTCGAGGTTGTAATGAATAATCATTACCCAGTGGGCCTTTTCCTTCTTGTACATTTCTGCAAAACAAGAATCAATTAAAATCCCATTAAACTTACCTATAGACAAGAAAAAGGAAGAGATACGATTCAAAAAGTGGAATATAGAGGAGGGTTGTTGAATGCACACCTGTTTAGAAAGAGAACATTTGATGGATATTGAGCTTGAACAGCCATTTCTTGAAATGGGGATAAATGCGATATGATCAGAGTTGATACAGGAAATGAAAGGTAGATAGATTATATAGAGAGAAAAAGGGATTCTAAGTTGGAAGATGGTAATGAAGAGATGTGTGATTGGTGGGTGGGTGAGGGAAGAGGAGGGGAGGGGTTTCAGACTGATTAAGGGCTAACACATAAACAGCATGAATAGAGAAGAAGATGCCATAAACCAAGGCAGGGAAGACTCTTCAGTGACACCCTTCAAAGAAATGTAAAGAATGAGGGACAAGGGAGAAAAAGGAAAGAAGCTTTTATATTCTCAATAGAGAGAGAATATGAGTGAGTGAGGTTAATAAGTGAATGAAGAAACCATTTACAAGAACACCAACATGATGACCATCTTCTCCCTTCACACTTTTCTCCACAACCTAAAAACTTTTATCTTTTTTCTATAACTTTCTTGTGTGTGTTTTTCCTCCTCAAAAAACTTGCCTTGCTTTGCCTCCTTTGCTTGTTTGTTTGTTTGCTTATGATGCTTGCTTCTTTGGTAATGCTTTTGAAAGCATATGAAAGAAAGAGAAAGAGAGAGAGATGATGTAGAATCAGTCCAAGAAAGGGAGAAAGAGAGGGGTAGCCCGTCTTATTCTGGTTCTTGGTTTTGCCTTTCCTTTGCTTTGCTTTGTTCTTCCTTCTTTTTTTTGCCGTGGCTTTAGCTTTGGTTTTGGCTCTTTCTTTGGAGAGAAAGAACTCTCGTGTTTCTTATCAACTCTTTCCCCTCTACCCCTACTATTATTATTATAATTATTATTTATTATTCATTGAATTTTTCACCTTTGGTGTATTGGTATTATCCACACACCCCACATACGTAAAGGTATTTTGTTTTTGTGTAGAGGAGTATAGAGAAAGAGAAGGAGAATCAATAATAATGAATAAGGTAGATGTGGGGATAATAGTCTTGGAGTTGGGGTTGATATTGTTGTTGGGCGTGCAGAAGGTCTCTGCCGTTACCGCTGCCGCTGGCATTGTTTGTATATGGCCCATGCTGCCCACCTATTCCTCATATGACTCCCTCTTACCTTCCCTTTATTTTATTTTTTATAAAAATAAATAAATAAATAAATTAGAGTAGTACTAATTAAGAGAATAGGTTTTGTGAAAAAAAATAGGGCCTAATCTCTTTTACTACTAATTAAGAGAATAGGTTTTGTGAAAAAAAATAGGGCCTAATCTCTTTTTTAAAATAACCATGATGCACCTCGACTAAATTCGGAGATATACATCACCTCTCATCAGCAATAAATAAGAGTTAACTTTGTTCACCAAAATAAGTCTATTGGGTAGAATGATCTATTGGTTTTGTTTGTGTCTAGTGAGGTTTGAACAAAGGGGGATCTACTTTTTTTTTTTTTTTTAATATCCGTGATGTCAAGGCTAGGCTGCTAGCTTTCATGCATTTTACTTAAATTCATGAGATAGCTGTAATCTCTTACCAGCAACAGATATAAATTAATTTTACCCATCAAAACTAGAATAAATGAGATGAATTCCCTAATTTTTTTTTCTTCTCGATTTAATTAAATGGGGTATAATTTTTGTTTTTAAGTAAATGGAGGAGGTGTAATTATATTATATACCTATAGTCTAGGTAAATGGAGCACTATTTAAAGCGAGAGACAAACCTGTCCCTGTAATGCATAGAGAAAGGGGATTGGTTTCTTGTTCTAATAATTAAATTTTTTTGATGTGGTCACAGAGGAACCATTTGCTGCCTAATGCAAAGATGCCCATCTAGTTGTTCAAGCCTAGGTCACCTTCATTGTGAAATAGTTTTTATCTTCCTTTTCTTCTTTTGTCCAAATTGATAATTTGCCTTAGTGGGTCCTCAAAAAATTATGATTCTTGAAATTAGATATTGCTGTTTGAGCTTGTCCAAAGTTGGTTTTAAGTGGAATTGGATGGATGAGATGTACACATACACCACCAACAACATACTCGGTCTAATCAGACAGAGGAGAGGAGGTCTGAATAGGGTAGTTAGTGTATATTCAAACCTCTCTACTGGGTAGAGATCAGAGATTATTTTAAATAGAATAATGGTTATACACACATCAAAGATTTTTTTATTTTTTTTTTTAATTTCCAAAAGGAAGATTTTAATAACATAGGTTGAATTTTACTTGGTTTTCAAGATTCAAAACAGCTGAACTGCTATTATTCATCACATTCCTTTTCTTACAAATAAAGAAGAAATCAGCATACTTCCAACCTAATTGCTATGTTTGTTGGCTGAGTTAGCTTCTTCTTCTCTCAAAGTTAATGTTATACCAAAAAAATTTCTTCAAATGAATCTGTCAAATTCACTCACCTATTATTAATATTATTATTATCATCATCATCCCTTCCATTTTTTCCTATTATTTAGAAACTTCAAGAAACCTGATTAATCTTTTAATTATTAGAGGAGAGATTTAATTTGCAAGGAATCAGAAAAAGATGGGGCTATGAATACAACTTTTCTCCCTTTTATTTTGCATTCTGGAATCTTGACTGTGTGTGATTAACAAGCCAATTTTTCCTCTTAATTAACATAGTCATGTGGTAAACCTGATTAGCTGAATACCCCATAATTACCTACCAATTGAATTTGCATCATTTACGTTTAATATTTGAACTAACAATTAGGTTGGATGACTAATTAGAAAAAAATATATTTTTCATTTTTATGGTTGAGCAAAAAAAGTAGTTTCTCCACCATACATGTTAATTAAATCTCTCCCATATTGACAAAAAAATTTAGCATCTTTTCTTTCAACCGTAAAAAGTCATTTATAAATATGTCCATGTTGTGTGCTTTCATTCGTGAAGGCATATATATATTGCCAGCCCATAATTTCTCTTGGAATTGTCCTTTCCATCAATTGAGCCAAACACCATTGATGAAAACAACAATTAAAGAGTAAGTAAATAAAAATGAAAGTACACTATTTATTCATTAAGGTAAAGCCCTAACTTACACGACTCTCATGAATTGTCAGACCCCTCCATCAAATGAACATAATGAGGTGGAAGAAAAAGAAATGAGATAAAACAATATAACAATGCAAAACTTACTTGCTTTTTTAAAATTACAATTGAAGAAAAAAATTGGAGGACAACGTTTAACCTTTCACATAAATTTATCATCAATTCGGTTGTGAATTATGAGGTGTTAGGTTCAAATTCTAGTAGTGAGAAAATAAGCTAGGTAAGTGTTTTTCATCTATTATATGTAGCTGATGAGATGTGACAGGTATTTTGTGAAATTAATTGAGGTGTGCAAGAACTAGCTTCGACACTACAATTATAAAGAAGATAGAGTTATCTGTCAATAATAACATCAGCATATCAGATGTAATTTCACAAGTGAAGTTCGAGGAGGATCATGTGTACGTAGCATTAAGGCTATTTTGTGAAGGACATCAAATTATCTTTCATTTGACAAAATAAAACACCATAAGATGTCAATTACATCAACAGATACATGTCTAGCTTTACTCTTTTGAATATTTTTGGCAGAATAAGATGTCAATTACATCAATAGATACATGTCTAGCTTTGCTCTTTTTGAATATTTTTGACAGAAGTTGAATTAGCATTCAAGAATGAAATGAGTTGAATTAACCTTATTTTTACAGTATGTATATATGTGTCATGTGTTAGTTGAATTGGCTGGCTAATTACAATTCAAAACCATATAGGAGGACTAATATTGCATATCTTGTAGCTCCCCCTTTGATCAAAATTTATGGCTTTGACCCATTTTAAGCTTTATCGTAGAAATAAAACAATCAACTAAAAAGACAAACAACCAGCGTTGCAAGAAAAAAACGCCATGAGTTAGTTATGTGTAAATCTTCTGTCATACTTCTAGCCCCGGTCGGAGCTAGGTTTCGCACTACTACTCAAGTGATCGGTAGATCGCATTGGAGAATTTTTTCTAATCGGATTAAAATCAAGAGAAAATTCAGTTCTCTAGACACATTTGTCACCTATAGAAGTAAGCGGTTTATCATACTCCCCTTCCTCTAAAAAGTCAAATATATAAGATTAAAATTAGTTTTTATACATCTATAATAATTTTTTCTTCTTTAACTTCTTATTATATTTACTCTTTATATATATTGAATTTCTTAGTGACAATCTTGGTTTCACTAATTCTTACAGCTCTCATAAGACACGTATATTCTACTTTTTCTACCTAATAAAAGGACGGTAAAACTTATTTGTGTTTGGTAAGAGAAGAAAGATGAGAAGATTGAGTAGGTTTTGATTAATATTTCCCAAAACCAAGAATGATATATTTTAACTTTACTTAATGATAATGGAGGTGACAAAAAAAGAAAGTGAGAAGCCACCAGCACAATAAAATAAAATAAAATAAAAAATTTTAAAAAAAAAAAGAGCAAGAAAAATGTGAAAGAGATCGAATACATATATAATGGCATCACACAAATTTGTCTTTGTTTTTGGTCCCACAATCCCTTTTAGTAATTTTAGTACTTAGTCTTCTCTTCCTCTTGCTGGCTACCTTTTCCTAGCATTACAACATTGCACGGCAAAATTTTAAATCAAATTTATATTTATTACCTATCATCATCGTCGAAGCAGAGCTACAGTATTAGGTACAAGTTTGGACGATACAATAACTTTGGCTTCGTTATTATATATAATTTGTATGAACTATATGACATATTTTTAAGTTCATAAATTTCAATTTCTGACTTCAACTTTCATCATTATCCATTGCACTAGTACAACTCTCTCTACTCATTCATGCATAAGCATACCATTTGGTGATGATAGAGTTTATATGTGCACAATTATATACCTTTCCCCCCTTCCAACTCTGGTATATATTTTGTTTCTTTTTGCTATGTCTCTTTCTTATGACACACACCTTTCTTATTCAAATTCTCTTTCTTTTCCTAAGTTTATTTTATTTGGTTCTTTTCTCAAGGTTTTCATTATTTGTATTTATTAGATGTAATTACTTTGCCACGTAATGGTGCAATTGATGCCAAACAACGTGTTGATAGTATTTGATAGAAATCTCATTACATGGTTGTTGTGCAATGTTTTTGTCTGTGAACCGTTCAATTATACCCCCCACTCGATAAAGGGAATTAAAAAAAAAAAAGTAGGGTATAATTTCAAAAAATGCACTCAAAGGGATGACGTGGTTATTAATGTGACGGTAAATAAAAGAAAAATGTTATGTGAATTTGTTTTTCTTCGTTCAAACTCCGATAAACAAGTTATTTATTATCTATATTGGTGTGATTACACTTGCACCTAGTACAATATATAGAGTACATGTTAGTTGGTCTGAACATTGTTGTTTTCGTTAAAATTCCAAGAAGATAAACACACGTTTTTATTTGATGAATAATTTTTACTATTTTTAATAGTATCTTGAAGGAGAATGACAAGAGCCAAACCATGAAAATTTGTCAAAGCTTTTTATCACCTTTTTATGTGGCTGATTTATGTTTATCTATTTTTAGAGATATTTAGAACTTTCAAGTTCAATAGGTGTGTCGTATTACTATACACTACTTTGTAGATATGAAATGTAAATTAAGCACAACTATATTTTTTAAAATTTATTCAACTAATAATACATACATATATATAGAAGACAATATAGATGTGTCTAGACCCCCACCCCCCACCATATCGATCTACTTATATACCTGTTTATTTTGTAGGACCAAAAACCTAATATCTAACTAGCTAGAAAGATAATGAATAGCAAGCTTTATTTGATTAATTGACTAGAACAAATTAAATAGCACAACGTAATAATCCAAGTCAAGTCAGAAATGCATGCAGGCCGAATTGATTGACTTAATAGATAATTACTGAAATTATTGGCCTAATTAATAATAATAATACCCCTACTTAGTTAGTGGTAAACAATTGCTCACGCAATAGAAGTGGCCAAACCAACCTATATCATTCTTTATTTGCCCATTTCTTCATAAAATTAGCCTCTCTTTTTTTGTGAGTGGATATATATATACATGATCTTTTTCATCTAATTTTTGTGTACATGTTTTCAATTTAAATTGCATGTACGCAACTTCTTTAGGCTACTGACAACCTGACGAGAGTTTCGGGTTTAATTCGATGCAAATTGAAGAACGAAAAAATCGAAAAGTTATATAATAGGTCTATATCAGGCTTTATATGTCCAATTTGTTCAAAGAAAATATGTCGTGTATTAGCCACTTATGGAGGTTCAAAATAATGGTCCTAATTCTATAACACTGACTCTCCATCCATCTCACAAAAATTAAAAAAGAGAAATTAAAATGGAAGACTACAACCATCTTATCATAGACTAAATCCACAAGGATAAATTGGACAATGATGTTAGGGGGTTGGGGGGGGGGGGGGTAAGGGGACCATATAATTTCATTTTTAACTTGAGAATATTTATTATTATCTAAATCATTTATGCAATTATCATGACTTTTTAAAATAAATGACGTAATGTTCAGATTAGCAAAAGCACATCTCGATTAATTTTGTATGATACCTACTCTTCTCCAACAACACATGCATCGGGTTATTTAGTGGCCATCAACCAAAAATCAAATCTCGGATAGATAAGAAGAAATGTCCCAGCGATTTTGCCCTAGAACTTATTAATTAACCCTTATTATACATAGTAATAGTTTATAATATTGTAAAATGAAAATTATGAAGAGCTAAATGAGAAAATTATCTTTATTAAAATCTCACAAAGAGTCTAGAGAGACAAATTCCAATGTAAAAAACGAGGTGATTTAACTTCTAGACTCCATTAGAATCTTCATAATTAGTTGTTTTCTTTGCTGGAAACTACTGATTAATATTAATTTAGTGATGGCTAAATATTGGTTTTGTACTTAACAAAGCAAAACCTTGTGATCATGAATCTTGACTATGAATTTGTTGAAAGCCATCACTAAGCTAAATATTCACTATTTCAACTACTTCTTTCTATCTGAGATGACATAAATTAGTTTCCATTAATTTAAGAATTATATTCTATAATTGTGGTTGTGCCTTTTTAACTTAAATTATATATTGCTTATTGATTAGATTTTGTGTGTGTTTATGTGAAGGGAGATTTTATGAACTCAAGTTCAAAAGTTTTAATTCGAAAAGAAAAGAAAAGTTTTGCTTTACCTAAATAAAAAAAGGCAGCCCGGTGCACTAAAGTTGTCGCTATGCGCAATGTTCGGGGAAAGGCGCACCACAAGGGTGTATTGTACGCAGTCTTACCTTGCATTTCTACCAGAGGCTGTTTCCAAAGCTTGAACCCGTGACCTCCTGGCCACATGACTACAACTTTACCAGTTACTCTTATAAGACTCCCTTCCTTTACTATCTAAATAACTTGATAATATAGCGTAATGTCACGGGCCTAATTTTAGCCACGTGCGGACAGCTTAACACTCGCGATATCGAGGCTAAACTTCAGTCCTAAACCGCCCTAAATTCGTCCCAAGAACTTTCGAACACTCACACGAACTCACGAGGAAATAGTAAGAAAGACACTCGGTTTTGGGAGGCCCGAAGAGCCAATTTTCAGGTTATATTTCTTGAGTATTTTGAAGTGAATGATCTGCCCAAGAGGGCCTTTACAAGCTATATATAATGCCCCTTAGTCAAGGGATACAATTAATGCTAGTCAACATTACCCTATTTGGGCATACAAGCCATGAACAATTAGAAAGGGCTTTGTCTAGTATGCTGATTTTGTAAAGCAGTCACTGCTCAGCTGGTCAAGGCTTCAAAGCCCAATAAATGTTGACCCGAGCTTGTATTTTGACCTCCCAAAGATGCCCCCACGTTGGCCTTGTCCCGAGACGTTGAGGGAGCCCCGTCGGGTTCCGAAATGTGCCCAAAACGCACGGAATTGTGCCCAAAACGGGATGGATTTAATGGGTAGTGACGCGGTGCGTCACAGTAATCTTTATAAACTTAAGTTACAGATTTGAGGCTTAGTACATCATGCGAATTAAGCTTGATATTTTGATCAGAGGCGAAACCAGGATTTTAGGTCTGTGGATTCAGAATTTTAAGACAAAGAGTAAAAAATAAAAACACTAGTGTTGCTAGTGGGGTTCGCGAACCCACGTCTCTAGGGTGGAAGACATTTTTACTCTCACCTCTCCTCCGCTGTACCAGCGTCCCATGTTTGTATGTGGGTTCGCATCTATATATTTTATATATTATTTTTGAATTTTATAGTATAAATACTGAGTCTACATAAAAGCTACTGGGTTCAGCCGAACCCCCAAATACCCTCTAGCTCCACCTCTGATTTTGATGGCGAAGGACAATAAAATAGACATGTTATTCTCGAAATTTTGAAGGTCGCAGTTGATCTTAATGATTAACTCTAGATATATTTCTCGTTCATAAAAGAAATATTTTTTACAAATGAAAATTGTATTAATTAACTGAATCAATGCCTGGCGTTTTAGTTCGAAAAATACATGCATGATTTATATGTTTAGACAGTGCATTGCACCAGCTAATCTGTTGCAAATGGTTAATTTAAAATCAAATTCATGAACTAGTTTGTAATAATAGATTTCATTAATTTAAATAAATAACTTTTGTATGGTATTGTTCGAGAGAAAAATAGGCTAAAATAGTATGATACTTATTTTTGCTTAAATGGTTGTTACTTGTTAGTTGTAGTCTTTAATTTACCTAAAAAATTCTTTTGACTAATATTATTCCCTTCTCCGTTCACTTTTATTTATTTATAATGAATTTTATACACATATTAAGAAATAACAAGTGAAGAATATATTCATCATAACATTCATATTGATTAATGTATGTATAATCTTAACGAACTTGAGGAATAAGTATATTTTAATGTTAACGATGAAATGAGAGGAAAGAAATTCTTTTAATATGTTAAAATGAACAAGTCAAATTAAAAAAAAAAAAAATTAACATAGTGAACAAGGAAAAGTAAATCGAAGAAGTAACAAATAAGGTATATACTAAATTTCTTCAATGATCTAAATTTATCAAGTACTATCGAAAACAATTACAGAAAATAGAAAAAAGGGGGTAAAAAATGTCTCTAACGTATCAAAAATGATAAAATTTATAACCTCCTTTTGCCTATTGGATCCCAGTTATTCTTAATGTTAATTTCGACTTAAAAATAATCCACTTTCACCCATTGAATAACAATAGTCCTTTACGGTTAAAAATACCCCTTTTTGTTTAACAAAACTATAAAATGACATATATAAATCTTTAGTTAAATATACAATGCTAACTTATTGATTCACATAAATCTAGATCAAATCCATAAATTAATCTTTGATTAACTTGTAAACTGGGAAACAACTAAAAAACCATAATTAATTTTAATGGGGGACTGAATCATGCATTTAGAAGTGTACATCATGTTACAAAAAAATAGATTTGACTGATTCTCTAATTATCATTTTCTAGACTATATTTATGAAAATTGAATAATCATCATATCCTAGAGTACTGTCATGAAACCATGCGCCTTTCATGAGTTGGAGACACAACAAACTTTTAATTAAGATACTATAAATTATTATTTTATATTTTATCCTTCTTATTTTAGTACTTTAATTATTTCTAATTCATTTTCAAATATTAGATGGCTTATATTAATTAACCGTGATATAATAAAATTATCAACTTATTTATTAGTATTTCTTAAGGTGTATACGTCAAGTTAAACCTGGACAAGTAAATATGAAGGGAACCCTTTTACTTGTCACATTCCGTTTCTCAATATTCAAATGTATGAACTTAAACTAAAATTTAAGATATATTTTTTCTATCATATTAATATGAGAAAATTACAAATTATATTTTTCGTATAGTTTTTGTACATCAAAACTTTAAAATATAACATATTGAATTATCATTTAGCTCTAAATATGTCATTAACTCTCGTAAAATAAAACGTGATAGAGATAATTTTAATGGAGGGAGTAATATATATAGTACTTTAACCTAATCCAACCATTCCCCATCCATTATTTTCTTGACCTAAACACACTCTTCCCAACTCCTTTTCCATATTCTCTAGGGTTTTCTCTCTTTATTCCCTATTTTAAAATAAAAAATAAAAAATTGGTCTATATTTATATAATAATAACACTATCCTTATGTCTATTCCGCAATTTCCCAGAGTCTACCCACTAGTTGTGTTTTTCCTCAAAATCAAAAAGCACATCTCAATCAATCCCCCTCTACCTTAATTAATCTACAAATGGGATAAATTTTAATCTTCCCAAATTTCATAATTTTATCATCTCAATGTCCACTCCTTTTCAATCTTGTTCACCTAAATTTCTCCATGGAAAAAAAGACCCTACCAAATAGAAAACTATTGTTAATAGTATTTTTAATCTCTCAATTATTAGTAAATTCTGATTTTAGTCTTTATGATATCTGGTTAAGCATAATAACCTTCACTTAATTGAATGAGAATATTTGATCCACTTACTAGTAAATATTCATTGAATTATGTAATTATTAACTATTGCATCGTTTGATTACTCATCTGTTATTAAGTTTGTATTGTTGTTTCATATAGTTCTAAGAAATAGTTCCTATGTAACATATTTCTCATACAAAAGTAACGAGAAAGACACGTTTTGACTAATCGAAAGTTAAAATTATTCAGTCATATATTGCAAGGACCAAAATCTAAATCACCAACAATTGGAAGACTAAAAGTGCTACTTACTATTTTTTGACATAGATGAGAGACCTATTAAACAAATCTTTGGTACAAAATTCCCATATAATTAGAGGCCATCAAAGAGAATTAATTATATATTATTTTGGAATTAGTACAACAAATGCGATGGATGGAAGTGGTGAAACAAGTATATGAAATAAATAATTAATAATTTAATTGGTATTGAGGAAAGTTTCCATTGGTTAATGGACAACTAAAATGTAAACAATTACCTAAATTATATTATATGACAACTTATAAACATGACTTTGCTTTTGCTTTACCTGTAGATGTGCTATGCTTGCAGGTGGATGTGATCACATCTTCCAATTTATATTTTTATTATTCGTCTTCTCCATACCTTACTTTTCCTAGTGATTTCGGTTAATACAATAAAACCTTTTTTTTTGTCATGATAAAAAGATGTATGATAAGGCTGATATTGAACCCAAATAACATTTTAATAACCACCTTTTAAGACAATAATAACATTTGGATAAAAGTAGCAAGTACTCCTAGATATAAGATTAAAAAAAAAATACAGTTTGGTGTACTAGAGCTATCGCTATGCGTGGTGTTCGAGAAAGGGCCCCACCACAAGGGTGTATCGTACGCAGCCATACCTTGCATTTCTGCTAGAGGTTGTTTCCAAGACTTGAACCCGTGACCTCCTGATCACATGACAACAACTTTACCAGTTACTCTAAGACTCCCCTTCACAACTAGATATAAGATAAAATATAGAAAAAAAGAACATAAACATACATCTTAACTTACCATATCTATACAAATCTCCACCCTTATAAAGTAATTACAAAATATTAACTAATTATGTATCTTCGTTTGGATATATCAAGAGCTAATTACGTCTTTGCTGGATGTATCGGGAGCTAATTATGTATCTCGATAGACCCAAAACGGATGAAATGTATCGGAAGCTAATTATGTATCTTTACAAAGGAAAAAATGTATCTTCAAATGTATTATGTATCTTGACAGATCCAAGATAAAAAAATATATATATATGTACTGGGAGCTAATTATGTATCTTTACAAAGGGAATTTATTTATTTTTTAGATGTATCGGGATCTAATTATGTATCTCGACTGATCCGAAATTGAAATTTTCAATTATGCAAAATGAAATTTTTTTTTGTAATTAAGCTCCAAACTATCGAGATTTATGTTGTTGGGCGGAAAATATAGAAGCACTTAGCACAGGATGCTGAAATTGAAAGTTTTGACAAGTGAAATTACAGCACAATCAACTAGAATTTGAGATTTAAATGTGTAGTTCAAAATCCACAAACAATTCACAATTTAAACCTTTATTTCTTCTTAGACTTCAGCATACTATTTTGAAATTTTACATCTAACATTTCAAACTCCAACATTAAAAGCAACTGAATTCGACTAGTTTTAAAATGCTGGCTAAAACTTAAATAACGATTCAAGAATCAAATTGTTTATCAATTTCATCCAAATATATTACTATATATAATAAGTGGGGATAAGCAGGCACGTCTTCGGTATGCCTGCTTGTGCTTCCTGCTTCAGCTGCTTCAATCGTAATTTTACTATATTATTCTTAATTAATTAATATAAGTCATTTAAGTATTTAAAATTACTATATATAATAAGTGGGGATAAGCAGGCAAGTCTTCGACATGCCTGCTTGTGCTGCCTGCTTCAGCTGCTTCAATCGTAATTTTACTATATTATTCCTAATTAATTAATATAAGTCATTTAAATATTTAAAACAATAATAATATTTAATAAAAAAGATAAAATAATAAATAAAATAATATTTATAGTAATTTTGTTTTATCACTTCTAATTAGTTGTTATAAGTTATTTAAGACATGTCTGCTTTATTGTTTCAATTGTGATTTTATTATATCACCCTAATTAATTTTTATGGTCATCTAAGCATTAAAAAATTAATAATATTTCATAAAAAAGATAAAATTCACACAAAATGATATGTCTAACATAAAAATTTATTTGACTATCGAAATTTATATTAATGCCACGAAAATTACGATGGGACAGAGAAAGACATAAAGTAACATATATTATTTAAAAATGAGAAAACACGTAAATTGAGACTGAAAGAGTATTAATATCTTATTGAAAAATTATGCTAAAAGCATTATAAATCACATATTTAACACTTAAAAATATAAAAGATATAAAATATTTGATTGACTCTCGAATTTATATCAATTTCACTTAAATTGAAATAGCAAAAAAAATATTATAAGTAATAATAATTAAAAATTTAAATTATTTTAATAATTAATTATCTAAATTATATTTGTGTCATATAAATTAAGATAAAAAATAGAATATATTGGGTCGTGTTGAGCACGGCCTTTGATGTCTAATATATATATATATATATATATATATATTACTTGCGTGTAGAGATCGATAAAACTACTTTTTTTTTTAAAAGATAATATTTTTTTGAGATAATCATCCAGTATCCCCGAGCTATGGTCAAAGTTGCTACGACACACTTAAACTTCATATGGATCCTATTACCCCGTGAACTCAATTTTAGTAGCCGTTTGGCCATGAAAACTAAAATTTTCTGGAGTTGGAGTTGAAATTGGAGTTGGAGTTGTGTTTGGCCATGTCTTGTTTGGAAAAAAAATTTGACTTTTGAAAAAACTTTTTTAAATATGATTTTATGCCCTAACTTTTACAAACTATCAAAATCACCCAACTAAAATTTATCTACTAATAGAAAAAGAACACAATTAGCCACTATTATAAAAATAATTACATATACATGGTCATACTTAATGCATTTCAATTATGACATATATAATATTTACATTAATAGTCGTTTTCTCATATTTGAAAATTTTAAATATGGATGTTATATTAACAGATTACTGCTTCCTGTTTTTTAGGTAACAAATATTATCTTTCAAAATTTTATTTTTTTTTAAAATTTATTTAATTTATTTCCTTCATTTTCCGTTCCTAAAAAATAGGAAATGATGAATTGTTATTAAATTTTAGGGTGCCGCTAATTGATTTCTTTAATTTATTATACATGAAAGATTTTACTATGTGTGAATAAATTATTTCTATGTAAAACATGCTTTGCATATTTATGGTATATTATATCATATACCATAAATATATAAATATGCTTAGTATGTTTCTTTATACTTTGTATTTTTATATATGTGTGTATATGGTATATACATGTTATAAACTTCATATATAACATACTTTGTATATTTATATTATAAATATGCTTAGTATATTTCTTAATACTTTGTATATTTATATATGTGTGTATATGGTATATACATGATATAAACTTTATATATAACATACTTTATATATTTCTATTATAAATATAATACTTATATATTTATGGATATAAATATAATACTTTACATATTTATGGGTATAAATATTAATTAGCAATAAAATAATGTCTTAAATAAGGGAGAAAATTAAATAAAGGATAAAAATAATGATGAGAGAGAAAAAGAGATATATATTAATTAGGATAGCATTAAGTTTGAAATTATAATTATCTTATTCTGTAAAACTGATAGATATGTAATATTGAAAAAGTAATGTTATAAGGAGAGTTTTATGTAAAAATTTAAAAGATTGGGGTTATATGTAATAATAATAAAAGTTGAAATTGGAGTTGAAAAATTGTGAAAACAACAAAAACCTGTTTTCCCTTTTCAAAAAAAATTTCCGGAATTATTTTTCGAATTTTTATGGTCAAACACCACAATTTTCAACTCCAGAAATATTTTCCAGAAAAAAGAGAAAAATTTCCATGGCCAACGGGCCCTTAGCGTATTTATGTCACCCTTTTATGCTGACAT